>NC_037679.1:78432540-78708501 GCF_003255815.1 Theropithecus gelada | reverse complement strand
AGAAAGAAAGAGAAAGAAAGAGAAAGAAAGAGAAAGAAAGAGAAAGAAAGAAAAAGAAAGAAAAAGAAAGAAAGAAAGAAAGAAAGAAAGAAAGAAAGAAAGAAAGAAAGAAAGAAAGAAACTTGTCCATAGTAAACTGTCTCCAGGGTCTGTTCTGGCAACAGAATAGTCTCTTATAAAACTGAAAAAGGCTTGGGGGAGGGAATGGGGAAGAGGGGATTAGAAAAGGAAGTTTCAGTTCAAAGCATGTGCAAACCTCTTCTCCCAGGGCATACCAAGCAGCATCATTAATATCTGACCTGTCACTACCAGCTGGAGTGCCAGCTCATTTCAGACCAATGAGGGAAAAAGGCTTTGCACGCAGTTTTCTAAGTGGCACTGGGAAAGGGGTGAATTGGCTGCTTCATTAATAAACCAGGATAGAATGTGGGCACCAGTGCCAGCCAGACAGTCTGCTGCTGCCTGGAGAATTTGGCTGCAGCATCGTTTCCAGACTCTCGGCAAAAAGAGTCAAGACCGGATATATGGGGATAGGAAGGAAGGGAGGAAATTGGCTGGTTGGTCTGAAGGAACCGGATGCGACGGCTGCCGGGCCTCCAGGATGGGAAAAAAAGATTAATGATTCATCCACACCATTCATTCATGCATGCATTCATGTCATAATACTTATTAAGCATCTACCACGTGCCAGATTTTCTTCCAGATGCTGAAGATACAGGAACCGACAAATATTCCTGACCTCATAGAGCTTATATTCTAATGAGGGACAGACTGTAAACATACAAATAATTAAAATGCTATATCAGATGGAGAGAAGTAATTTGGTTAAAAGGCAGCAGAGAGGAAAGAACAGAGCTTGCGCGGGGTGGGTGGTTGGGGGTCCTGATTTTAAACAGCAATCACAGAAGGCCTCATGAAGTGACATTTGAGTAAAGATTTTGTGAAGATACCATGCTGGGCCCTGTTCTAAGCACTTAACAATTATGTCATGAATGCTCCCAACAACCCCAAGAAACCTGGCTGTGATTATTCCGGTTTTACAAAGAGACTGAGGTTCAGAGATGCAGTGACTTCTCACATAGCTAGAAAGTGGGAGAATTGGGATTTGAATACAGGCTTGACTGAACTTCAGCGGCTGCGCGCGCTTTCATGCCGGCGCAGACGCCGTCCACAAACTGGTTTGGGAAAGGGCAATTTACGGCTGCAAGTGACCTTGCAGGAGCCTTGCAGGTGACCACGAAGCGAATGTGGTGCCACCACCCGTGGGCAAGTGTGGGCGGACTTGACGGGGGACGGGTGGTTCGCAATTTTCACCGCGCTGAATCAGGGCTCTGCGTCTGTGGCCGGGGAGTTCAGTGGCCCAGCTGCAGGCGAGGTGGGCCGGTGGGGGAGGGGGCGCAACTGCAAGGGTTGTCCCGGGACAGTGCCGGTCCGAACCTCACCCCGCCGCCACCCCCGGGCCAGCTGCTGCAGTCAATAAGGCGAGGACCTAGCAGGCGCTCGTCGCCTTCCCGGTGGGGTTCGCTCGGGTGTTCCTACTAGGGTTGAAGAGGGCTAGGGAGCTGAGCTCCGGAAGGGCGGACGGGAGGCCCCAGCGGCCACTCCTAGAGAGGAGGGCAGCTCGGGAGGCCTGCGCGGAGAGGGCGGGCGGAGCCGCATGTTGCGTGGAATTCCCCAGTTTATTCCCGGGAGAGCTCTGGGCGCAGGACAGAGCGGTGGAGGGGCGCCTGGGAGCCCTGGGGGACACCAAGAGAGGCGAGGTTAGGGCCAGTGCGCAACAAACAGGGAGGAACTACGACGCACTGGGTAGAAAGAGTAAGAGAGGCGCGCCCATTTTGCTGGTGAGGGGGGCACACGGGGAGCCCAAGAAAGACCTAAAGAGGTAGCGGGTGTAAGGCAGCCTCGGGGGCGTTAAAAAGCGGGTGCCGGAGGGAGGCAAGGAGAGGAAGCTAGGTGTGGGAAGAAGCGAGAGGACACTGTTGCCTGGACAGAGCGTGCCGTGCCAAAGAGCAGAAACAGGGGGTCAAGGAGAGGGCATCAGGAATCGCCTGGGGACCCCCCGGAGAGTGGCGGAAGCGGTGCCGTTGGGCGCAGCAAAGAGAGAAGGGAGCACAGGCTGAGATAGAAACAGTCCCGGCCGCTGGAGCGCAGGAGCCCCCGGCGCCGCAGGGAAAGGAACGTAGAGCCTGCGCGCTCTGGGAATGCACTAACTGCCGCCCACTAGGATGGCACGCATTGGGGCTCTAGAAAAGAGGGTTGAGAAGCCCCGGGCAAGTGCCTAGGAAGGTCAGAGGAGTCAGCAAAGTCCACGGAAGAACTTCCCCGGGTTGGAGAGGAAACGCACCCTGGGAGCTGGAAAGAAGAGGAAAGCTAGCCTGGGGGAAGCTTCATCAGGGCTCCGAGCACCACGAGGAGTGCAGAGGAGGTGCTGATGATTGCGGGGAGAGCTCTGAGAGCCTGAGAAAGGTGAGGAGGATGTGCGAGGACAAAGAACTCCTAGGGAGGGTGGGGCCGTGAGGAAGGGAGCCGTAGAGAGCGCGCGGAATCCCCTGCAGGGGCTCAAAGCCGCCCGGGTCTCTCCTCCCCGGCTGCCTCTGGCCCTGATTCACTCACCATGATGGAAAAGACCAAAGCCACGATGTTGATGGGGTACGCAGGGCAAAAACACGAGACGATGGTGAGCCACAGGTAGTTCTTGGGCGTGGGCACGTCCTCCTCGGTCTTGTCATCTTCAGTGTTGGCCTCGGGACTGCTGTCCAAAGCCCTCTTGAAGTCCGGGCTGGGGGCGTACTGAGACATGGGCGAGGCCGGCGGTGCCGGGAGGGCGGAGGAGCGCACGGTCTGTGTGGTCTGGGGCTCTGGCCGCCGGCTGGAGGCGAGGCTCTGAAAAGCCAGCGGCTCGGGGCTCAAGGGAGACGTGACCTCACCCCTTCTGCGTCCTCTGCCAGCACCCGCCCGGGCTCAGGGACCCGGGCCAAGAGCCTCCCCACAAGGAGGAAGGGAGGGAGAAAAGGAGTGAGGGGAGGCGGGGAGGACAGAGAGAGCGTCAGCCTGAGAAACGGGACAGGCAGTCGAAGGCATCCTACTGCCTGAAGGACACACCCAGAGACCGTCGGAGGGCCGCACAAACTCACACTGAAAAGTCTGGAATAAAAGGAGGCTCAGAGAAGGAGGACGCAAAGGCCCATTAAGTTCCAAATTGGCCAGCCCGCGGGCTGAAGATGACCTGCTCATTTTTAAAAGCCACTTAATTCTAATACATTTAGATGGGATAGGACCAACCCTATCCAGTTGGCAACAGACTCACTACTTCTTCTTGACTTCAACGTTTTACCTTAACTGTCTGGTGCCTTGGCATTTGATTTGTCTCCTGTGCCTCAGACCTTGAACACTGAGCCCCAGGAATTTCTCCTCCCTCCAGCCCCCTGCCCCAGATGGGGTGGGAACCAGGTGCCCAGCTTTGGCCTCAAAGTTTTCCACATTCTACTTGGGGCTCAAGAGACTGGAGTCAAGTATAGTCAATCAGTGGGCACTGCCCTGTCCATGCCCGTCCAGATGCCCATTCTTTCCATTTTTCCACCTGCAGGACCCCTGGGGAGAAATGCAGGTAGATCAGGCTAGCCTAGGCAACCTAGATGGATAAGTGAGTGGGTTGGGGAGAAGAACAAGGTATCCACTTTGGGGACGAGAGCGAGAAAAGCAATTGTATCGGTGTCTAAGCTATTCATGAGAGGGCATGTGGACCAGAACTGAGGCTCGAATCCAGACAGAACTGGGAAATTGTCACTTCAGGAAAGCCTCTTGGTCTTGCTAAGCCCCTATTTCTCCATCTGAAAAGGCGGAAATAATAATAGTCCCTGCCTCATAAAGGCGCAGTGACTTTTCCATGAGATGGTACATTATCCAGGTAAATCCATGTGCTCAATAAGTATTAGCTATTATTAGCATGCTATTTCTCCTTATATTCTGAAACATAATAGTGCATTATACAGTATCCTAAACCTGATATCCCTTGCAAATATTTCACCAAAAATCCAGGTATTCTGAGCTGCAGGACCACAAAGAAATGAAAATAATTTGATCATGCAGTGTCAACAGCAATTGCTCGCATCATCATACTCGAAACTATTAATCATCTTCTTGGCTTTCTCAGAACATAAGCTGATTGCCTGGGAGATTCTCACTTATCTCATGAGCCATGCTTATTTTGTTACCTGCCTCCCTCATTGGACTGCACACTCCCCGAGAGAAGGGGTCATCTGGCTCATCTTTGTGTCAGCATCTGGCACAGTTCCTGGTACAAGGGATGTGCTTAGTATAGCTTGCTGGGTGAACACACAAAGATGAAATAGTACATTCTCCACTCCATGCCTTCTTTTTCATTTTGATGGATTAATGAAATGGGAATAACTAAAAGATTAGATTCATCTACTGAATTCTCAACCAAGTCTTTGCATTGGCTGTTCCCTCTTCCTCAACTGCTTTTCCCTGGCTGTCACATGGCTCCTCCTCCTTCTTTCTTTTTTGTTTCACTTTGAGACAGAGTCTCACTCTGTCACCCAGGCTGGAGTGCAGTGGTGTGATCTTGGCTCACTGCAACCTCCACCTCCTGGGTTCAAGCAGTTCTCTGCCTCAGCCTCCCGAGTAGCTGGGATTACAGGTGTCCACCACCACGCCCAGCTAATTTTTGTATTTTTAGTAGAGGTTTCACCATCTTGGCCAAGCTGGTCTTGAACTCCTGACCTCGTGATCCACCCTCCTTGGCCTCCTAATGTTCTGGGAGGTTCCTCCTTCTTATTCCTCAGGTGACAGCTTAAGTCACTTCCTCAAAGAGAGATCTTCCTTGTAGATTTATCTAGCGTAGGTCTCCATCCTTATTTTATACTTGCCAGCTTGTTATTTTTTGTGTGTGTGTGTAGTGTGTGTCACAATTGTAATTTATTTCTTTACTTGTTCACTGTCTGTTCTTTCTCTAGACTATAACCTGTCCAACCTGTTCAGAACTATATTTCCAGCACTTAAGAATTGTCCTGGTGCATAGTAGGAATGCAAGAAATGTTTCTTAAATGAATTGACCAAAATTACCTGGATGTATTGAAAAAAATGATTTTCAGGTCTTGATCAAGACCTACTTGGATTAGAATTTTCCAGGTAGCACCCCAGAAATCTGTACTTTTTTTTTGAGACGGAGTCTTGCTCTGTCACCCAGACTGGAGTGCAGTGGTGCGATCTCAGCTTACTGCAAACTCTGTCTCCCGGGTTCACGTCATTCTCCTGCCTCAGCCTCCTGAGTAGCTGGGACTACAGGTGCCCACCACCATGCCCAGCTAATTTTTTGTATTTTTAGTAGAGATGGGGTTTCACCGTGTTAGCCAGGATGGTCTCAATCTCCTGACCTCGTGATCTGCCTGCCTCGGCCTCCCAAAGTGCTGGGATTACCGGCGTGAGCCGCTGCCCCCAGCCAGAAATCTGTACTTTTAATGCTTGAGAAAACTGTATTTTTAGAATACTCCCTGGTGATTCTGATGCAACTGAGCAATTTCTCAGATCCCAGTCTGTCTCTAATTCTTAGGACGCAGTCCTGGATCTTTAGCTTGGAGATCCTCTCAGGTGTCCCAAACTCAGTGTGTCAAAGAGGAACTCATTTTATTCCCCAAGAACCTGCTTCTCAAGGCTTGGTCCTTGGTGAATGAACCCTGCCCACTTTTCCAATCTCTTCTGCCAAGCATCTCCTTTCTTATTTGCTTATTTATTTATTTACTGTTTATTTTTTAGAAACAGAGTCTTGCTCTGTCGCCCAGGCTGGAGTGCAGTTATGCAATCATAGCTCACTGCAGCCTTGAACTCCTGACCTCAAGTGATCCTCCCACCTCAGCCTCCCAAAGTGCCGGGATTACAGGTATGCACCACCATGTCTAGAATTCTCTCCTTTCTTACTGCACTTCAGTTACATAGACATTGTCCCCTGTTTCTCCAACATACCTAACCTTTTCCCACCCCAAAGTCTTCTCTCTACCTACTGTTCCTTCCTCCTGGAATGCTTCCTCTCCTCTCTAACTATTGGTTCCTTCTCATCTTCCAGGACCCACTAACTCACATGTTACCGCCTGACAGAGGCCTTCCGTGACCATTATATCTGAAGTGGAACCCATCCTCTTATTCTCCATCCTATTACCTTGTTTATTTCCTATGTCAGACACGGTCGTTTTTATTTATTTGTCTTCTTATTTACTCTTTCCTACTAGAAAGGAAGCTCCACAAGGGCAGAGATTTTTTTTTCCGTTTTGTTTGCTGTGTTATCCCAAACACCCAGGACCATGCCTGGCCCTTAGTAGGTGCTCAACAGATAATTCATTGAATGAATAAATTGTGAATTTAGTCATCCAAGTTAGGTACTTGGCAGCATTCTTCTCTTTCCTTCAGCCTCTCCATGAACTATTCATCAAAATTTTGATTCCTTCTCAAAGGTGACTCTTCATTCCATGTCTTCTTTTTCCCATCCTCCTGGCCTTCCAATTCTGGCTCTTATTCACAATGAAAAAGTGCTCTCTGAACCACATTTGTGATCTGAGCCTAATTTATTTTTACAATATTTTTATTTTTATTTTTCCCCCTTCTTTTCACAGATGTCGATGAGGCTAGTTAATTTCATTGGTGCCAGTAGCCCAAGGTTTGGGTACCAAATGAAATTTTGCTTCTCAAAGTTTTGAACTATATTGTTCACTGTAACCCACTAGTGTTATCTAGGGAAAGCCAAAAGAAGGGATCGTTGACTCATTGTAGACTGTTTCTTCTGCCAGGAAAACAACTGTTTAACATGAGCCGAGCGCCCTGGAATCGCCAAACATTGACCGAGCACCACTGTTGCCCTAAGCACGTTCTCTGTGTGTATCATCTCATTTAATTCTTACAGCAGATTTTCTGAGGGAGGTGATGAGGTTTTCTTTTTCCCAAATGAGGAAACCTAGGAACAGATAGGTAAGGGGACTTGTGTAAAGTCTTCTAGCTAAGAGGAGGTGCCAGAATTTGAACTCGGTCTGAAGTGTTTGTTCAGCTGGTAGGTCCAGGCCAGAAAGTTAAATGGATATCTCTGAAGTTTATTGGAGTTACTATGCTCTGCTCAGGGAAGATGGATTAATAGCTTGTTGACTGGTCTAAGATGTAGCAGTGAAATTGCCATCACTTGAAACTTTTCAAATTAAATTGAAAAGAAAGTGCCTGCACCAGAAAGTGTAATGTATATGGCGCTGATTCTTGAGGGATGCATTAGATCACTCAGTGGGGGTTTCCAGCTCTAATTTCCTGAGCTTCACTAATTTTCTCTTGAGAGGTCAGTTTATTGTTCTTGGATGAATCCTACTGGCTGATTGCTTAATAATGTGGCAATACCTACCCTCTTTAAAATGAGACAGAGGAGAAAGCAACTTTCTAATAGCCAGCCTAGGAGAGGGAAAAGGCTTACTGTAGTTTTCTGGATTCTAGTGTATCAACTTGCCTTTTTGATCTTTGAAACAAGTTTATTTCCAAATGTAAAAGAGATAGGTATTCATTTTAGAAAATTGAGAAAATGAATAAAAATGTAAACAGAAAGAGGTATCATCCAAGTAACCAAACAGAAGGGACTGTTTCCTTCTGGTCCTCTTTCTACATGTATATATCGTTTTCCACTAAAATGGAATTATATACAGTTTTGTTTCCTCTTTTTCTCACTCAGTGTTACATGATAATTAACATCCTTTGCAGATGTTTTCATGGTCTGAGTAATTTCTCATTGATTAAATGAATTATTATTTATGTCACCATGCCCTGATCATTAAGTATTGAAATTAATTTTAGTGTTTATTCAGTTATTTTTAAAATTGCTGTGATGAATCTCTTTTGTATCTGAATGTCTGCATTCGTGGTCTTTTCTTTGTGAATTGTGATCTTACAGGGTAGATAACAGTCTTTGAAAGAGCAGAGAAAAAATTCAGATTGGCTGGTTGAGAAGTTGTATCATAAGATATGTACAAAGGTAAAATTAAAATTTAGGCCAAGGAAACAACCATAGATTCAATGGACTACAGACATGAGATGCTTCATAACAGATGAAATGAGATGAATTCAAAGAACAACTTCCCAATGCCAAATGGATCCCCAAATCTGTAACGTTCAATGGCAATAGATTGGTGTTGAATCTATGATTGTGTGCTGGAAATCTATGCTTTTTGATCTTAGCTATGTCTAGGATTCCAAAATAAAAGTGGGCTGAGGGTGGAGGGGTTTGGGGTGGGGGGGGGGAGAGAGAGAGAGAGAGAGATTCTGCTGATCTGTGAGAATGTAAGAAAGAGTCCAGATCTTTAGGAAATGGTAAGAGGTCGAAAGCATTTGCTGCCAAATTTCGCATTAGTCTCAAGTGCCAGCCGTTAGTAGTCATAAAGTCATAAAGTAACTGCTGTGGTCTCAGGGGTTTGCTACAAAGTAACAGTGTCTTTTTGGCTAATATTATTAGAAAACCATCCATTTACCTTTCCACTTTCCAGCAACTTTGGTCCTCTCACAAGGAAAAAAAAAAAAGGGGAGAGAAGTATAGGGGGAAACAGATTTGGTTTTCTCTCTCTCTCTCCTCTTTTTTTTTTTTTTTTTGAGTCAGAGTTGCCCAGGCTGTAGTGCAGTGGGTGTGATCTCGGCTCACTGCAGCCTCCTCCTCCTGGATTCAAGTGATTCTCCTGCCTCAGCCTTCTGAGTATCTGGGATTACAGGCACCTGCCACCATGCCTGGCTAATTTTTGTATTTTCAGTAGAGATGGGGTTCTACCATGTTGGCCAGACTGGTCTTGAACTCTTGACTTCAGGTGATCCACCTGCCTTGGCCTACTAAAGTATTGTGGTTACAGGCGTGAGCCACCACACCTGGTCTCATTAATTTCTTAAGCCATACCTTTTAATGAAACTACTTCTGGACAGAGGACCATATTAAATAAAACTCAGTCTTTCAGGCTTAAAATGCAATTCTTTCCCTATTTGTACCAGATACTAAGAAAGTGTCCACCTGTCACTCTTCTTGCTGAATTGGTGATACAAAATGCTGTGTATTGGACCATACTCTGTAGCTCATGGATGAACTGCTCATAATAATTAGCAAGTATAGCATAATAATTAGCAAGTATAGCAGTGGTAATGGAAATCAGAGGGAAATCACCCATACTCTAATATACTAGCATTGACATTCCTCATACTTTCTTCTAGTCCGTGGATCCAGGAGTAATTTTCATATGCTTGCAATAAAAGCACACACACAATTTGGTATCTTGATTTTTTTAACTTAATGCTGTATACTACACTCTTTGCAAATTGTGATTCTCTTTTTGATTGCTTTAAAAATTGATGATAATCATTTTTGATCGCTTTAAAAATTGTATGATAATATAATTGTTTTGTTGGATACTTTGGGGGAATCTGTCATCTTTTGTATTAAAAATAAGAAAGCGTGGCTGGGTATGATGGCTCATGTCTGTAATCCCAGCACTTTGGGAGGCTGAGGTGGGAGGATTGCTTGAGCTCAGGAGTTTGCGACCAGCCTGAGAAACATGGCAAAACCCCATTTCTACAGAAAATACTAACGAAATTAATTGGGCATGGTGGTGTGTGCCTGTAGTCCTAGCCAGTCAGGAGGCTAAGGTGGGAGAACTGATTGTGCCCAGGAGGTTGAGGTTGCAGTGAGCCATGTTTGTGCCACTGCACTCCAGCCTGGGTGACAGAGTGAGACCCTGACACACACCAACACACACGCGTGCGGGCACACACATGCACACACACACACGCACACACACACACAGCAGGAATTTTAGAGAGGCTTCTAAGCCCTATTTCCTTTCTCTCTTCCCTCCCCACCTACCCAGGGAAGTACTGTGGCCTCATCAGATGAAATGGAGACACTCAAAGCAAGTCTGTCTATGCTGGGAGGATGGGGTAGAGGTCTCACGAAGCAGAATTATTTCCAAAGACTCTGAACTCCAAACCACTTAGGGCTTGAAGGACTGAAAGTTGGGGAGGGAATTGCAACCAGAGTGAAGGATGGTGGAGGCACTGGGAGTGGTGGATGAGCAGAGTTCGTCTGGAGAGGGTGCTAGGAAGACTGGGAGGGAGTAGACAAGAATTACACTTTGGTGTGGCCTAGAGAGGGAGAACGGAGTTACTGTTTGGAGCACACTATTTGGTGTGCTCCTAACTGAAGGAGAACAGATATTCTGGATTTTTCGTCAGCCTGTATCATACTTTATTAGTTACATGTTATTATTCATTAAAAAATATTTATTTGGGGCCGGGCGCATTGGCTCACGCCTGTAATCCCAGCACTTTGGGAGGCCGAGGCAGGCAGATCACGAGATCAGGAGTTTGAGACCAGCCTGGCCAATATGGTCTCTACTAAAAACTACAAAAATTAGCCATGTGTGGTGGCACGTGCCTGTAGTCCCAGCTCCTTGGGAGGCTGAGGCAGGAGAATTGCTGGAACCCAGGAGGCGGAGGTTGCAGTGAGCCAAGATTGCGCCATTGCACTCCAGCCTGGGTGACAGAGTAAAACTCCGTCTCAAAAAAAAAAAAAAAAAAAAAAAAAAGGATAATGTGATAGTGACTTGGGATGCCCAGGCAAGGGATGCTAGACAAATTCTGTTTAACCCCAGGGCTATGCTCCACCTTTCTCTACCTTGCCCTCTGCCCCAGAAGACCATCATGAATGTTCTGCATCAAGGACCAACAAATGATGGCCTGCTGCCTGTTTTTGTAAATAAAGTTTTATTGGAACACAGCCACACTCATTTATTTATGTATGGTCTATGCTACAATGGCAGAGTCGAATAGTTATGACAGAGACTGCATGACTTGAAAAGCTGAAAATACTTACTAGAAAACATTTGTCAACCCCTATTCTACATCAACAAGCTTTCTTTCCTTCTAATGTCAGATGGGTTTGGCCAACATGGAGTCCTCGAGAATGGAGAAGAATGGAGGGAGGGTGCAGAGTGATGTCAGGGTGCATTCTTCCCTGGCCCCTTCCTTTCTGAGTTGCCTTGAGCTGGGTGAATCACTGGGTTGAAGGCCACATGTCCTCTAAGGGCAGCTGTCTTCACAGAGCTCTCCTTTTATATTCCGGAATGTTCCTGCCCTCTTCCCTTCAGGCCCAGCAGGGGTAACAGCCCCTCTCTTGCTCCTGGGGTGCTGCACTAGCCCTTATGGTTCCCCACAGTTTTGTAAATAATCCTTTAATTTGAATGTGCTGACTGAATCCTGCGGGGTGAAGGACTGACTGAGAATGCCTCCTTGGGGATGTAATGTTTGAGCAGAGATCTGGTGACTAAGGAGAAGCCAGACATTTGAAGAGCTGAGGAAATAGCATTCCAGGCAATGGGAATGGGATGTGCAAAGGCTCTGGGGTAGATAAGAACTCAGAATGCTTAAAAAACAGAAAAAAGGCCATTTAGGGTAGGAGATAAGATAGAAGAGGTAAGTACAACCGGGCCATGTAGGGCCTTTCCAGCACCAGTAAAGAGTCTGGATTTTATTCTAAGAACAGGAAACCATGGAAATATTTTATTTTATTTTTATGTGTTTATGAAATAAATTTTTTTTAGAGTCTCACAGTGTTACTCAGGCTGGTCTTGAACTCTTGGCTTCAAGCAATCCTCCCAAATCAGCCTCCCAAGTAGCTGCGATTACAGACATGTGCATTGCACCTGACCTTGAAGCATTTTAAACCAGATTTGGATGTGAGCTGATTAATGTTCTTTTTTGCTAATCAGTTGCATTAATCAATTGCCAGATATAGAGAGTAATTAAAACTGACCTTGGGAAATTTATTGGAAGGAAGCTTTATTTCATCAGCTCCTAGAAGAGTTAGACTGCTAGGCACTGAGACAGGCAGGAATGAGACAGGGCAGATCTGGGGACCTCCCTATAAAAGTTCGTCTCTTCTCATCTGCCTCCCAATCACTAATCTGTGTCTATGGATCAAACTCCAAACTCTTGGGAGAGAGTATCTGGCTTAACTCAAGTCTAGTGTCCCTTGGATTCCAATCAATTGGTAGTCAGCATGGTGAAGTAAAGGGATCATCTATTCCTTGATTTGTTCACAAATGCTATGTGAATGCATGCCTTGTACTAGGTGCTGGGATGCATATGATGATGAACTAAACAAACCTTGCTCATGCTCTTTGTGGAGCTTATATTCTAGGGGTAAGTACGTCCCTCCCTTGAAAAAAGAAAAGCAAACAAACATTGAGTTATTTCAAGATGTACAAACAAGTAATTTCAAAATGCTTCTCAAGGGCAGGGCTTTTATCTGGTCACACTTGTATGTCCTAAGACTGAACAGTGCCTGGCACATAGTAGGTGTTCAACTAAGATTAGTGGACTGACAGCCTGAGACAGATGATAGTAGCAAGGTACTTAGATAGAATGGCAAGGGAAGACCTCACTAAGATGTTAACATTTAAGCAGAGATCTGTAGCATGAAAAGAAGAAGGCATGTGAAAAGTAGGGATTTAAGCCAGTTAGGCAGGAGGAATAGAATGACCAGAGGCTTTGAAGTGAGAAAGTGCTTAATGACACATGAGACATGCACATATATCGTAGGGAAAGTGGAATTGATGTGAACTAGACATATCCCCTCCAAAAAGATGTAATTCCATAGGCATTTCTGGAAGTGGCTGAGGCATCCTTTAATTCAGAACCTCAAGTGGACTAACCGTAAAGCGAGTTGCTTTGTGAATGACTAAATTGCAGTAACCCTGAAAATGGGGCTTTCACAATGGATGTCAGTGCTTCAGAGTTGAAGAAAGTGGAATGTTTTTTCTTCCCACACTCACTCTTATGGTTTCTGAAATATTTCAGAGCAAAAGCACCTAATCTTGGGGTCATATGAAGTTGAGAAGCCCTTTTGGGCTGGATCTCTGCTATCCTGTAGCCGCAGGGAAGAGCGTAGTCTTTCATCCTTTCCAGCTGGTTTTGCTCTTTGCTTCCCTGAAGCCTCTCCTTTCTACCCTCTCTCTTTGCCTCTAATTTCTTACACCATCTTCCACTGGTCAAAATGATGAAATGATGATGGGCACTTTCCATAAAGCATCCACTTTCCTCTCAGAGCTTGTGCCTTATACACCTGTCATCTCGTCCTCTAAATACGACACCCAAATCTCTTTGCCCCCTAATTGCTCTGACATTATTCGTGTGTTGTCAAGGTTTGCAACATGTAAATTTTGTTTTCTATGATATAGAGAATGTAATTCTTTGGGCTTTGTCTAAAGGTGGTATCACCAATGGATAGTTTCAATAGTGTTACCTAAGTATGATTTACTGCAGAATCAAGCGGCATGATTGAATTTATAGAGAAGGACCTGTAAGGACCTATTTCATTACAGTTGTGTCCTTCAGAGGAGAATATAATTAATAAAAATTAGGAGGAAGGATCCCTAGGAGGGCAGAAGTGTATTAGTCCATTTTCACGCTGCTGATAAAGACATACCTGAGACTGGCTGATTTGTAAAGAAAAACAGGTTTAATGGACTCACAGTTCCGTGTGGCTGGGGAGACCTCACAATCATGGTAGAAGGCGAAAGCCGCATCTTACATGGTGACATGCAAGAGAGAATGAGAGCCAAGTAAAAGGGGAAACCCCTTATAAAACCATCAGATTGCATGAGACTTACTACCACAAGAACATTCTGGGGGAAACTGCCCCCATGATTCAGTGATCTCCCACCAGGTCCCTCCCACACACATGGGGATTATGGGAGCCACAATTCAAGATGAGATTTGGGTGGGGACACAGCCCAACCATACCAAGAGGATACAGCATATTACATATAACCATATAGCTATTGTTATTTCTATTATATGCCATTCAATTTCATCAAGTTAATCTAGATTATTTGTAAATATATAATTTATCTATTTTGTTCTTAGAGTTCTCTAACGCTGTAATCAAATTTAGACCATTTGTTTTTCATGCCCACTGCATACGTGTTATCTTGAGACTTGATTTTATTACACTCCTGTCTTAATTTCTATAGCTTTATTAAAAGCCTTGATATTTAATAGGACAAATCCAATCCCTTGCTTTCCTTCTTCGTATCCTCTTGGCTATTCTTGGCCCTTTGTTCTTCTCTGTGAAATGCGTTTTTTAAAATCTCAGGTGCAGAGGGCTAGTTAATGGTACTCCTCACTTCATTTTACACATTGTCATTGGTCTGTTCAAGACTCTGGCCTTGTTTTGCTTGATTCTTTTTATCCCCTCCATACTCCAATCTTAGGCACCCACTTAAATGTCTTTGTAGTGTATATCTGGTATATATCTGAATACATATGTTATCACAATACATTATTTTATGTGTATATGTGCTTAAATGATACAAACCATATTTTGTAACAGAGACCACTGTTTCTTACCTTTTAAAAGCAATGTGATTTTCAGATGTATTTTTGCCGCTATATGTACATCTAGTTAATTCCTTTTAACAGTTGCATAGTATTTCAAAGCATGCATCTATTACAACTTACTGTTATATTTCTCCAGTAATGGATATCTAGTGGTCTTTAGCTCCCTACAACACAAACATTATTGCAATGCACATTCTTATATATGCCACATTAGAGTTCTGTGTTAGAGTTTCTATAGAGTATATATGTTCAGGGGCAGGGTTGCTAAGTCCTAGGGTATACACAGATTTTCTTTCACTAACTATTGCTGGATTGTTTTCTAGAATGACTGTACCTGTTTATATGCCCATCAGAGTGCATGGAGATTCCTGTTACTGGTTTACTTTCCAGCTTTTGCCAGTCTTATGGGAGTAAATCGGTATCTAATTGTTTTAATTTGCATTTCTTTGATTACTAGTGAGATTGAACATTTATTCATTTACTTTTCAGGCATTCAGATTTCCCTATATGTAAATTGTCTGTCAATATATTCTTCGGAATTTTTCTATTTCTATTGGAGTTTTCTTCTTCTCTTGTTGATTTTGTTTCTTTTATATTCTAGATGTTAATTTCTTGTTTTTTTATTATTATACTTTAAGTTCTGGGTTACATGTGCAGAACGTGCAGTTTTTTATATGTTGCAAATACCTTCTTTCAGGCTACCATTTATCTGTTAACTATGTGATATTTCTTTAAACAGGGAACCTTAATTTTGATGTACCACCAGTTTTCCACCTATGGTATAGGTTTTAAATTTTATTTAATAAGTCATTCTCCATTTAGAAGTCACAAAAATATTCTCTGACAATTGCTTTTATTAGATTTCTGGTTTCACATTTTGTATTTACATCCTCAAGGAATTTGGAGCTCACCTTTGTAAAGGTGTGAGTCAGGGATCCGCTTTCAGTTTTGTTCAAATAATGAGTTATTAGGTTGGAGTAAATGTAATTGCAGTTTTGCATTACTTTCAATGGCAAAAACCACAATTACTTTTGAACCAACCTAATAGTTTCCTCCAAACCATCCGTGATTATACATGGCTCTAGTAGCCACTTCCCACACCAGTACTGCATGGTTTTTTGTTGCTATGCATTTGTATGAGAGATTAATATCTGATAGGGTAAACGCTACTTTTTTTCTTCAGCTTTTAAGTTTAGGGGTACATGTGCAGGATGTACAGGTTTGTTACATAGGTAAACATGTGCCACAGTGGTTTGCTGCACAGATCATCCCATGGCCTAGGTATTAAGCCCAGTGTGTATTAGCTATTCTTCCTGATGCTCTCCCTCTCCCCACCCCAAAACCCCCACCCTCCCATCCCCACCTCTAGGCCCCAGTGTGTGTTGTTCCCCATTACTTTTATTTAAAAAATTAACTTAGACAATTCATATTGTCTTTAAATAAGTTTCCTGAAGCACAAACATGTGTATTCCATGGATGGAAAAAAAATTGGAAAAGTTATTAAAGTCTTCCCAAATTTATCTGTATTTATTCAAGGCTTCTTCTGTGTATTTCAATAATGTTTTATAATTTTCTTCATAATTATAGTCATTATAGTTTTTCTTGCTGTTTAAGTGGGATCTGTTTTTTCGATTACATTTTCTAACTGGTAGTTCTTAGACTGTAGAAATTATACTGGTATTTGTATGTTGTTATTCTGGATACTCTTATTGGTTCTAACAGTTTGTCTATAGATTCTTTTACATTTTCTGTATAGCTATTCGTATTGGTTGAAGAAGATTCTTTCCTATTCCTAAACATCATTTATTTTTCTTAATTATAATTTTTATAATGTTAAGCAAATATTATTTTCTTGTTACTGACTTTAATGGGGATGCTTCTAGAGTTTCACCAGTAAATCTATTTGTGATAGATTTTTAAAGAAAATGTTAATTTGCTTTTTAATTGAGGTTTTGTTATAATTTTAAAGTATAGCTTTATGTGAATATCATTCACATTTGACCAGAATAGACATAAGTAAACTTAGGTGATTCAGAATGAGGTCTTATAATCAGTTGTTTTGGATTTTTTTTATCATATTAAGAAAGCTTCCATTAGCTTAAATTAATGTAAAAATTATTTATAACTGTTGGATTTTGTTGGTTATCTTTTCTGCATGAGTTGAGATAATTATTCTATTATTTGGTAGTTTTTTTATCACGTCTATTTTCTGTTCCTCATTTTCTGGGTCTCTTATTAAATAAATTTGGAATCTTCTGGATTGTCCTTTGTGTCTCTTAGTGTTTATATTTTGCATGTCTTTTTCCCCTTAGGTTCTTGACAATTTTCCAGGTTGTGCACCAAATTAAAAATTTAGGAAGTATAATTTTTAATTTTTTAGAGGTCCTTCCTATTTTCTGATAATGTCTTTTCAGTAGAGCTTATAATTGTCAACACTAATTATTATTTTAAAATGAATATCTTGGCTGGGCGTGGTGGCTCATGCTTATAATCACAGCACTTTGGGAGGCTGAGGCGGGCCGATCACGAGGTCAGGAGATGGAGACCATCCTGGCTAACACGGTGAAACCCCGTCTCTACTAAAAATACAAAAAAATTAGCCGGACGTGGTGGCGAGTACCTGTAGTCCCAGCTACCCGGGAGGCTGAGGCAGGAGAATGGCCTGAACCGGGAGGGGGAGCTTACAGTGAGGCGAGATTGTGCCACTGCACTCCAGCCTGGGCGACAGAATGAGACTCCGTCTCAAAAAAAAAGAATATCTTCTTGGATCTCTGTGAAGACACTACTAACTATAATCAAAAAATTTTTCTTGGCTGGGTGTGGTGGCTGATGCCTGTAATCCCAGCACTTTGGGAGGGTGAGGTGAGATGATCACTTGATCCCAGGAGTTTAAGACCAGCTTGGGCAACATAGTGAGAGACCCCATCTCTCCAAAAAGTTAAAAATTAGCCAGGCATGGTGGTGCAGCTGTAATCCCAGCTACTTGGGAGGCTGAGATGGGAGGATCACTTGAGCCCAGGAGGTCGAGGCTATCGTGAGCCATGACTGAGCCACTGTACTCCAGCCTGGGCAGCAGGGTGAGACCCCATCTCAAAGAAAAACAATATTTTTTTCTTTTATACCTTCTCTTTTTTTGGTTAAAGTTCAGTTGTGTTATTTGTTCATCTTAGTTCACAAATGTGAGGATCCTTGGTTGTCCATTCATATTCATAGTGGAATTCATTGATTAATACTAGCAGCTATTGTGGATTTTCTCCACATTGTATAATAGTGTTTCCAGTATGACTTCTCCTTTGAATGGGGGCCCATTATCTTGTAGAACCTTCACAGTCGCTACATTAGTTATCTATTGCTGCCTAACAAATTATTCCCAAACTTAGCAGCTTGAAACAACAAATATGTGTCATCTCACATGTAGGTAATATCTCATAGTTTCTGTGAGTCAGAAATCTGGGCACAGCTTAGATCGATATCTCTGACTCAGGATCTCTCACAAGGCTGGAGCTGCAGCCATTGCAAAGCTTGACTGGGTGGTGTGGGTGGCAGATCCATGTCCAGGCTTACTCGCATAGCTATGGTTGGCTTCATGTTCTTGGTGATTTTTGGCTGGACTTTAATTCCTTGCTACGTGAGCCTCTATAAGGCTACTCACAGCATGACAACTTGTTTTTGCAGAACCAGAGCAGAGAGAAAGAGAGGGAGGGAGTGAAACAAAGGTGTGTGTGTGTGTGTGTGTGTGTGTGTGTGTGAGAGAGAGAGAGAGAGAGTCTTTTGCAACCTAATTTCAGAAGTGACATCCCATCATTATTGCCATATTCTATTGGTTACAAGCAAATCACTAAGTCCAGCACACCCTCAAGGGGACTCAAGGGGAGGGGATTATGCAAGGGCATGAATGTCTGAAGGTGGGAATCACTGGGGCCATCTCAGAGGCTTTCCTATTACTAACTCCCAGTGAGAGACTGTGGCTTACCAAGGTTAAATCACTTGCCTAATATCCAACAGCCAATGAATGGTGGAGCCGAGTCTCAGACCCAAATGGATCTGTTCCAAAGTTTGCCGATTTAATCTCCATACAATGATTTTCCAAAGGGTAGATGCATCCCACTGATGAAATGTAAGACGATTTAAGGTGGTACAGAAAGTCTCAAGTTGGTGCAAATATACCTTTAGCCTTCTAACCTTCATTAATCTCCATTTGATCAAGAGGGGCTGGCCTGAAGCTCAAAGTCTTGGGAAGACAATGTTACCTAGCTAGAATTTAATAACATGGATGTCTTTTAATTGTGTTTACTTCCAGTTTTGTGAAATAGAAGTGGCTTTAAACTGATGGCAGTGACACAAAATTTTCTCTTAAAATACAGTTTAAAAACACAAAATATATTAGTTAAAGTAAAACCTTAACTAGCAGAGATGGCACTCAGATACGGAAAACATAGTGAAGGTGATCTATAGATTACTCAAGTTTGCAAAAGACTACCTGAATTATAAGGCATCTATCCCGAAAAGAACCTTGTAGATAGTAATTCTTTTTGGCTCAATTTTATTTTTCCCCTTCATCTTATAAATGTGTAAAATGAAATCAAGAGAGGGTAAGTGACTTCCTTATGGGTACACAACCCTCATGATCACAGCCGAAGTTCCATGACTCCCTATTACTTCTATTATTTACCAGGTTGAAGCAATTTCTTTTTACTCTCCCTACTCCCAATCCACTACTTCCCATTCACTTTCCCTCCCACCTCACGATTTCCCATTCACTTTCCTCTAAATCAGGGTTTCTCCACCTCAAGACTGTTGACATTTGGGGGCAGGAGAATTATTTGTTGTGGGAGCCTGGCTTGCGCCTTGTAGGAGGTTGAGTAGCATTCCTGGCCTCTACCCACTTTATGCCAGTAGCACCCCCATCCTCAGTTGAGACAACCAAATATGTCTCCAGACATTGCCCAATGTCCCCGAAGGGGCAAAATCACCCTTGGTTGGGCATCACTGCTCTAAAGCAGCATTTTGTATTTCTGCAAGCTCTCAGGTGCCACTGCTCTGTGGACCACACTTTACATAACTACTTTAAACTATACAACCTAACAAGGTAACTGTTCCTGCCTTCCCTCCCCACTCCCCCATTTTTTTTGGACACAGTGTATATTACAGTTGTAATGCAAAATAACACTCCAGTGCAATATTTGCTGTGAATTAAATTAGGTTTCCTATGCGGAAGACGGGGATTCTGGCATTAAACTTTCAGAAGCAAATGGTTCCCGAAGGGTAGGGACCACACATAATCTAGTTTTATTTCCTATACTTGGTAAATTAGAAACCAACTGGACAAATTAAAAGGAAATGCTTATCAAAAACAATCATTTTGTTATTTGTGTTATTTGGGGGAAAAAAATGACCCTAACCTACATATTTAGCAAGCGTGGTTTGGGAACAGTTTGAAGAATGAGCATGCTTGAAGTGAATGATTCCTAAATGTGTTGTGGTGATCACACAGAGGCTGGGATGAGCTCAGACTCTTGCTCAGCAGCAGAATTGACCATTTTTAATTGCTTAAGAGAGCTTCCTGGGAGCGCTGCACATTAGCCAGGGATGGGAGGCTGTTCCGTGTATAAGCAGGAAGGGTTGTAATGTCATCCTAAATGTCTTCAATTATACATGAAGGAGTGGGCTTTCTATCACAATCCAGCAAGAAAGCTCTTCTTGGGCTCCTAGGGAATTTTTGTGCATTAAGAATTAAAACTTCCTTGCATCTTTCTGGCCAAGGAAGGTTCGACATGCTTTTGCTAAGGGATGATTCTTTTTGTTGTTCTTTTGCTAAAGATTGAAAGTGGGTTTTTAAAAGTCAGAGCCACAGATTCCAATATTTAACCCATTCTCCCTCTCATTTCTCTTTCTATCATAGTCAACTGCCTCCTTCTCCAGCCTCCCTTTCACATCTCTGTTCTGTCTGTCTCTTTGATCTTTTTGCACAGTGAATCTGATGAGAGACAACACGTGTTTCTTCAGTTTTTTGACTCGCACTCTGAGGTGCTGGGTTGGTTGGTTTGTGTTCCTTACAAAAACCAAAACAAAACATAACAGTTTCAGGAAATAGGATATGAAATTGTTTATAGTTATAAGAATTTTCAGTCGTATGGCCTTGGATGACTTCCATTTCTTTTTAGGCAGCCCAAGTTTGAGAAGAGCAGAGTTCAGGCAACAAAGAAAGAAGTTTCCAATATTAAGGCTAAAATTGGAATGTGATGAATTCCCGGTCTCTGAAAGATTTTCTGAAGATGTTGTGTAGGCTAGGGAGGTTGGGTTAGATGGGCCAGTGCTCTTCCTGGCTGCTCACCCAAGTCACCTGGGGGAGCTTTTCAAAAGGGGAAGATGTATTTTTAGCCTTGGGTTCTAATCCCAGGTTCTTTGTTTATTAAAATCCTCCCTTGAGATTCAGATGGAGCCAACCTGGGTCTGGTCCCAAATGGCTTTTAGGAACAGTATCAGCAGAACTGTAAGGTAACTTAGAAAGGCCTAAGGACTCCCTGAGATCCTCCATGATTTTAGAAACCAACTTAGGTCAAAGGTCACATACTCATGTCTGGGATAATGGTAGCCGATATAGAGCAGCCGAAAATGGCGGGGCACATGCCTGGATAAGTCAAATCCCTGTCCCCTCGCTTCTCATTATGTGACCTTGGGCAAGTCAATCTGCGAGAGCGTCAGTTTTCTTGCCTATAAAATGGGGACAATAATGCCAACTCTAATGCAGTTGTTGTGATGATTAAAGGAGACAGTGCATGTAAAGTGCTTATCACAGTGCCTGGCACATGATAAGTACTCAGTAAGTCTTAGTTGTTGGAGGCTTTAAAAGGACAAAGTGACTTTTATCAAGAGGATTTGAGGTGGCATGAGGTAAGCCAAAGCCATTGGGATGCTTCGAATTCAAGGGTGGAAACTTGAGAATAGTTGCTTTCAAAATCTGAACTCATGAAAAGAATAATGGAGAAGGTATTATGTGTTTACAACAATGAATGCCCTTTCCTAATTCCCAAACACTTGGGAGAATTCAGCTTAAACCATGAAACAGAAAATATTATTCTGGACACTTAGTGAACTTTTGATACTAGGAGACATACTGGTCTTTTTTTTTTTTTTTCCCTTCTGTTCCTCTAAATACCCTTGTTGCCACCACAGGGCCTTTGCATATGCTCTTTCTACCATCTGGAATATGATCCTTCTGATCTTTATGTGGTTGGCTCCGTTTTGATATTCAAGCCTCCGCTCCCATGTTGCCTGCTCAGCTAAGCCTCCTGTTAGCACATGAGCTAATGTGACCATTAAGTTGCTATCACATCATCTCCCTCCCAGGCACTTAATATTGTTTGAAATAATCTTTGCCAACTATTATCATCCTCCTCGTCAACAGTCATCATCATCATCATCATCATCATCACCATCATCACTACTATTATTTACCCAGCATCTGTCTTCCTCACTAATGTGTAAGCCTCACAAAAGCAGAAACCTTCCTTTACCATTGTATCCCAGGAATTAGAACAGTGCCTGGCATGTAGGAAACACCCACTGAATAGCAAGCAAATGAATGAGTGAATGAATAAAGTGACGTATGAATGTTAAAGACATAATTGTTTATTAAGAAATCAGGGTGTCTAAAGTCAAGCAGTCTTAGGACTTGAAGGAACCATTGAGATGATTAACCTCAAAGCATTCTTTTTTATAGGTAATGGCATTTTTAGAGATTGGGACTGGGCTTAGTGTTCTGGTATCCAGATTTGGGCAAGGATACATATGAAGACAAGGGAACTGCATATTTGAAATTAGGACTCTGGCCACAGTGGTTGTATTGACATGGAAAAATTGAGAATAAATGGACATAGGTTTTGGACCAGATCAACTCTCTTTCTGCAACATATCCTGACAATGAAAGCCTTCCTTAGGGTGGTGGTTGTCTGTGCTTATATGCCTTCTCTGACATTTAGGGATCAGTAAGGGTTAGTTTCAAAAGGTGACTGAATTTGACTGGGGGAGCCTCCTTGGCACTTGGAGAATTGACCTCCATGTTTGGTGCTAGAAGATTGAAGATATCAGAGCACTAACAATAAGTAGATTGTATTAGCACTTAGCTTGGCTCCCTGGTGTCCCACTGGGAATGGCATTACCCTACACTTTGCTTCACTGGTTGAATGGGAGGAGTTCAGGACAATAAAAAATGCCCACATATCCTCAGCTTAGGCATCTGGGATTCACATCTCCTTTCACAAAAGACATGTTATAATGGAGGCTTCGACCATTCACTCATTCATTCATTCATTCATTATTTATTTATTTAGCATATAGTCATCTAGTGCCTACGTTATGGGCTGAACTGTGTCTCCCCAAAATTTATATGTAGGAATCCTAGTCTCTGTATCCCAGAATGTGACTATATTTGGAGATAGGGCCCTTAAATAGAGAATTACATTCAAATGAGATCAGTGGGATGGGCCCTAATCTATTGCTATGCTAGAACTTAAGTCTGCCATTTTATTATTATTATTATTATTTTGTTTCCTCTGTTCTTTCTTTCCTTCTTTCTTTTTCTTTCTCCCTTCCTTCCTTCCTTCCTTCCTTCCTTCCTTCCTTCCTTCCTTCCTTCCTTCCTTCCTTCCTTCCTTCCTTCCTTCCTCCCTCCCTCCCTCCCTCCCTCCCTCCCTCCCTCCTTTCTTGAGACAGTCTTTCTCTTGTCCCCCAGGCTGGAGTGCAGTGGCGTGATTTCGGCTCACTGCAACCTCTGCCTCCTGGGTTCAAGCAATTCTCCTGCCTTGCCCCACTGAGTAGCTGGAATTACAGGCGCCTGCCATCACGCCTGGCTAAGTTTTGTATTTTTAGTGGATACATGTAGGCTAACCATGTTGGCCAGGCTGGTCTAGAACTCCTGACCTCAGGTGATCCACCTGCCTCAGCCTCCCAAAGTGCTGGGATTACAGGCGTGAGCCACCGCGCCCAGCCGCCTCTGCTTTTCTTTACTTGCCTTCCTATAGGTTACTTGAATACTTTTTGAGATTCCATTTTGATTTATTTCTAGTATTTTTCAGTATCTCTCTGTATAGTTTTTGTAGTGGTTTCTCTGGGTAGTGATGTACATGTATTATTAATATATAAATATATATTATATATGCATATATTATAACTTATATATTTATTATAAATTTACTGATATAAAGGACATGTAACATTCAACTTACAAATAATTAAAACTATACAATATTTCAATAGTAAATTTCAAATATCCAATTCTCACAGAATTCTTATGGATTTTTGTCAAATTCTTGTATCTTTAGCCAACCTAGGGTTGCACTGATGAATGAGTGTAGTTTTGACATGAGTGTTAGTTGATATTTTTGTTTAGGTTAATGAGAAAGGCAAAAATGAAACAATAGAGACATGGGAATTTAACTTATTTGTCGATGATATGAGCAACTTTTTTGCGAAGTTGGATAATAGTTTCAATACCGGAAGAGTATTTGTTCTTTTTTGTTATTCATAATGTAATGACTTCTTTTAAGTTTAACCTACATTGTTAATATTTTATGTATCACTTTTAAAAGTCTAGATCTGGGTTGGCAAATTACAGCTGTGGGTCAAATCTGCCTGCACCCATTTGTTTATATATTGTTTACCGCTGCTTTTGTACTGCAATGGCGGAGTTGTATAGTTATGACAGAGACTGTGTGGCTTACAAAACTGAAAATATGTATTGTCTGGCCCTTTACAGAAACAATTTGCTGGCTCCTGGCTTAGACAATCAACAAAACAGTTAATCAAGGTATTATATGTAATGTTACCAATTTCTGTGGTGTAAATATTCTCACCAACCTGAGGTCACTAAGTGTGATGTTGGAAAGAGATGCGTAGTTAGCACACCGTTATATAGTATTTCTGTCATGTAGATGCTATAGACAGAAGTAACCTCAAAGCATCAATAATAATAAAATATTGTAAAATAATTAGAAAACATTGAATATTTATTATCTTTGTTTTATTTATTTATTTATTTATTTTTGAGTCAGAGTCTCACTCTGTTGCCCAGGCTGGAGTGCAGTGGCAAAATCTTAGCTCACTGCAACCTCTGCCTCCCAGGTTCAAGTGATCCTCCCACCTCAGCTTCCTGAGTAGCTGGGATTACAGATATGTGTCAGCACACCTGGTTAATTTTTGTATTTTTAGTAGAGACAGAGTTTCACCATGTCAGCCAGGCTGGTCTAGAACTCAAGTGATCCACCCACCGTCGCCTCCCAAAGTGCTGGGATTACAGGCGGGAGCCATAGCGCCTGGCCGTCATCTTTGTTTTAAATATAATTTATTTAATTGTAAGTTCATATAATTATTTTAAATAATGACTGTATTTAACAGGTAGTTCACAGAATTAATGTAAATTTAACAACTGCCTCCTCAGAAGTTGATATGAGCCAACTCTGGCACATCACTGGGTTCAGTGTTCACGAGGGTTGTCTTATTTCTGGTTTGCCCTCACTCTTGGCGTATAGCCCTTTTCCGTGAAAGGGACAGCCCTTTCATTGAAATTCAAGTGAAAACCTGGGTGTGTTTTCCTGTGATATGGTTTGGCTCTGTGTTCCCACCCAAATCCCATCTCGAATTGTAATCCTCACATGTGGAGGAGGGGAAGTGATTGGATCATGGGGGCGGTTTCCCCCATGCTGTTCTTGTGATAGTGAGGAAGTTCTCAGAAGATCTGATGGTTTAAAAAGCAGCAGTTTTTCCTGTGCTCTCACTTCTGTCTCTCCTGCTGCCACCGTAAGATGTGCGTTTGCTTCTCCTTTACCTTGTACCATGATCGTAAGTTTCCTGAGGCCTCCCCAGCCACTCGGAACTGTGAGTCAATTAAATCTCTTTCCTTTATAAATTACCCAGTCTTGGGTAGTTCTTTACAGCAGTGTGAAAACAGATTAATACAACCCGTGACCTTTCTCCTTGTTAGGTCCTGAGCTCTTATGTTGCTTCTCCAGTCCTGTTGCGATGCTGGAAAGCTTTGCTAAACTTCTCAACCTCTTATATCCACTTTCTTCTCAGTTTCTTAGCTTGATGCTACTGACAAATTGGCAGAAGGTGGCACAGAATGTCAGACTAACTTCAGTGGGCTCAGAGAACATTAACCTCTTAAGCCCTGGCTGCCTTGATCTTTGCAATGCCTTCAGATAGATTTTTTGGGTATTTATTAATCTTTTCAAATTGCATTTGCCAGGAACATTCTGATACAGGCTAGTTCATCAGAACCAGAAGTGAAGTCCCCTATTTATGATGTTGTAAGTAGAAGTTTTTCTATTGCCAAATATGTCTGAGCATATAACTCAGTTTTCCTTTATGATAGCTTGTTTAGAAATCCTTTCTTAAACTCAAGGTCATACAAATATTCTCTCGTTTTTTCTTCTAAAAATTTAGACTTTTATTTTCACATTTAAGTTTTTTTTTTTTTTTTTTTTTGAGATGGAGTCTCGTCACCCAGGCTGGAGTGCAGTGGTGTGATCTCGGCTCACTACATCCTCCACCTCCTGAGTTCAAGTGATTCTCCTGCCTCTGCCTCCTGAGTAGCTGGGATTACAGGCGCCCACCACCAAGCCCAGCTAATTTTTGTATTTTTAGTAGAGATGGGGTTTGGCCATGTTGGCCAGGGTGATCTTGAACTCCTGACCTCAAGTGATCTACCCGCCTCGCCTCTCAAAATGCTGGGATTACAGACGTGAGCCACCATGCCCGGTCTCATATTAAGTCTTTAATCCATTTGGAGCTGTTTTTTTAATAGTGTGAAGTAGAAATCAAATTAGAAAAAATTTTTTTTACAGATAGCTTATCGTCCTAGTGGTGTTTATAGAGTAAGGGTATACTTTTCCTAGTGACCTGTGATGTTTCTTTTGTCATATGTCTAGTACTGTGTCTGCATTCTCTACTCTGTTTCATCAAACTATTTTTAATTTTTTGTGCCAATAAAGTACTATCTTAATTGCTATAGTTTTCTAAGGTAAGTCTTGATTTCTTTTTCTTTTCCAAAAAATGTTGTGGCTGCCTTTGGCTTTTTTCTCTTTTGGAATTAGCTTTTCAAGTTTCACAAAAAACTTTATTAGAATTTTGTTTGAAATTGCCTGAATATTTATATAATCAATTTTGGGGAGAAATATCTTTCTTGATATAAATATGTCTTTAATGTCTTTCAAGGGAGTTGTATAGTTGTCTAATTTTCTACTTGAGGCTCTGCTTATTTTTAAAATAGCTGTATTTCTTGCTACCAATTTATTTTGCCATCATTGTTGAGTATTTTATTTTATTATTTATTATTTATTATTTATTATTTTTTAAGAAGGAGTCTCTGTCACCCAGGCTGGAGTGCAGTGACATGATCTCGGCTCACTGCAACCTCCGCCTCCTGGGTTCAAGCCCAGCTATTTTTGCATTTTTAGCAGAGATGCGATTTCGCCATGTTGGCCAGGCTGGTCTTGAACTCCTGACCTCAAGTGATCCACCCGCCTCAGCTTCCCAAAGTACTGGGATTACAGACGTGAGCCACCATGCCTGGCCTGTTGAGTATTTTAAATGTTATATTTCTGTTTGTTGTTGATGCAGAGAAATGCAGCTAAGTTTTATATCACTATTATATTCAATTACCTTGCTAAATCGTCTAATTTATTCTTAATAGTTTATAGAGTCTTTGTGGTTTCTATGTGGATAATCACATTGATTGCAAATAATTCATTTTGTTGCCATATTTTAATCATTCTACCTTGGTTTAATTAATCTTGTATTATTGCATTGGCTAGGGTATCCAGTACAATTTTGAATGGAAGAAGTGAGAATGAGTGCACTTCTTTTGTTCCCTCCTCTAAAGGGAATACTTCTAAATTTCACCTGCAATTATGATTTCTGTTACAGGCTTTAGGTAGATATGTTTATCAAGGTAAATATTTTTTTTTTGCTATTCCTAGTTTGCTAAGTGTTCTGTCTTCTTTAAAACAAATTATGAATGAGTGTTGAATTCTATCCAATGCCTTTTCTTCATCCATTGTCAAGATCATATAGTTTTTTCCTTTGATCTGAAAATGTGACAATTTACATGAAATGATTTTTGAAGGTTAAGCTAATCTTATGTTCCTGGTATAAGTCAAATTGGCCATGATGGATTTTATTATATGATATAGTTTATGATATGATATATGAATGATATATTTCATGAACATATAGCTAGGTTTTGCTTTCTGATATTTAGGATTTTTGCACATATATTTATTTGCAAGATAATCCTGTAACTTTTTTATGTTCTGTCTGGTTTTGGTATCAGAATTGTATTAGATTAACGGGTACATTTCCTCTTGGGAATTCTTCGGAAGTGCTTGTATAAAATTGGAATTATCTGTTTCTTGAAAATTTGCTATAAGTTTTTTACAATTCTATCTAGATCTTTTTCTTTCCTTTGAGGAAATATTTTAAATTACTGACAAATCTTCTTCATTTTAGAACTATTCTTGTTTTCTATTTCTTTCTAAGCCAGTTTTTTAAAATATATGATTTTCCGTGTATAATTTTCCATGTAGTCTAAAGTGTCAAATTTAATGTCATAAAGTTTTTCACAGTATTTCATTATCTTTTAAAATCTGTCTTTTAGGTATTTTTAGACATATTCCCCATTTGTGCTTTTTCTCTTTTTACTAGATCAATGTCACCAGAGACCTGCATCTATTATTATTTTTTCTTGAAGAACCAACATTTGGTTTTTTAAAAAATCATTTCTCTTATAATTTATATATATAAATATGTGTGTGTATGTATATATATATTTTTATTTTGTTTTTTTTTTTTGAGACAGAGTTTTTGCTGTTGTCGCCTAGGCTGGAGTGCAATGGCATGATCTTGGCTCACCGTAACCTCCACCTCCCAGGTTCAAGCGATTCTCCTGACTCAGGCTCCCGAGTAGCTAGGCTTACAGGTGTGTGCCACCATGCCTGGCTAATTTTTTTGTATTTTTAGTAGAGACAGGGTTTCACCATGTTGGCCAGGTTGGTCTAGAACTCCTGACCTCAGGTGATCCAAGCACCTTGGCCTCCCAAAGTGCTGGGATTATGGGCATGAGTGGCCACACCTGGCCTATTAATTAATTTATATATATATATGTTTTATGTACTTTAAGTTCTAGGGTACATGTGCACAACGTGCATGTTAGTTACATAGGTATATATGTGCCATGTTGGTGTGCTGCTCCCGTTAACTCGTCATTTACATTAGGTATACCTTCTAATGCTATCCCTCCCCTGTCCCCCCACCCGACGACAGGCCCTGGTGTATGATGTTCCCCTTCCTGTGTCCAAGTGTTCTCATTGTTCAATTCCCACCTATGAGTGAGAACATGCGGTGTTTGGTTTTCTGTCCTTGTGACAGTTTGCTCAGAATGATGGTTTCCAGCTTCATCCATGTCCCTACAAAGGACATGAACTCATCCTTTTTTATGGCTGCATAGTATTCCATGGCATATATGTGCCACATTTTCTTAATCCAGTCTATCACTAATGGACTTGGTTCCAAGTCTTTGCTATTGTGAATAGTGCCGCAATAAACATACGTGTTCATGTGTCTTTATAGCCACATGATTTATAATCCTTTGGTTATATACCCAGTAATGGGATGGCTGGGTCAAATGGTATTTCTAGTTCTAAATCCTTGAGGAATCGTCACACTGTCTTCCACAACGGTTGAACTAGTTTACAGTCCCACCAACAGTGTAAAAGTGTTCCTATTTCTCCACATCCTCTCCAGCACCTGTCATTTCCTGGCTTTTTAATAATCACCATTCTAACTGGTGTGAGATGGTATCTCATTGGATGGCCAGTGATTATGAGCATTTTTTTCATGTATCTGTTGGCTGTGTAAATGTCTTCTTTTGAGAAGTGTCTGTTCATATCCTTTGCCCACTTTTTGATGGGGTTGTTTGATATTTTTCTTGTAAATTTGTTTAAGTTGTTTGTAGATTCTGGATATTAGCCCTTTGTCAGATGGGTAGATTGTAAAAATTTTCTCCCATTCTGTAGGTTGCCTGTTCACTATGATGGAAGTTTCTTTTGCTGTGCAGAAGCTCTTTAGTTTAATTAGATCCCATTTGTCAATTTTGGCTTTTGTTGCCACTGCTTTTGGTGTTTTAGTCATGAAGTCCTTGCCCATGCCTATGTCCTGAATGGCATTGCCTAGGTTTTCTTCTAGGGTTTTTATGGTTTTAGGTCTAACATTTGAGTCTTCAATCCATCTCGAATTAAGTTTTGTATAAGGTAGAAGGAAGGGATCGAGTTTCAGCTTTCTACATATGGCTAGCCAGTTTTCCCAGCACCATTTATTAAATAGGGAATCCTTTCCCCATTTCTTGTTTTTGTCAGGTTTGTCAAAGATGAGGTGCTTGTAGATGTATGGTATTATTTCTGAGGGCTTTGTTCTGTTCCATTGGTCTATATCTCTGTGTTGCTACCAGTACCATGCTGTTTTGGTTACTGTAGCCTTGTAGTATAGTTTGAAGTCAGGTAGCATGATGCCTCCAGCTTTGTTCTTTTGGCTTAGGCTTGTCTTGGCAATGCGAGTTCTTTTTTGGTTCCACATGAACTTTAAAGTAGTTTTTTCCAATTCTGTGAAGAAAGTCATTGGTAGCTTGATGGGGATGGCATTGAATCTATAAATTACCTTGGGCAGTATGGCCATTTTCATGATGTTGATTCTTCCTATCCATGAGCATGGAATGTTCTTCCATTTGTTTGTGTCCTCTTTTATTTCATTGAGCAGTGGTTTGTAGTTCTCCTTGAAGAGGTCCTTCACATCCTTTGTAAGTTGGATTCCTAGGTATTTTATTCTCTTTGAAGCAATTGTGAATGGGAGTTCACTCATGATTTGGCTCCCTGTTTTTCTATTATTGGTGTATAGGAATGCTTGTGATTTTTGCACATTGATTTTGTATCCTGAGACTTTGCTAAAGTTGCTTATCAGGTTAAGGAGATTTGGGCTGAGACAATGGGGTTTTCTAAATATACAATCATGTCATCTGCAAACAGGGACAATTTGATTTCCTCTTTTCCTAATGGAATACGCTTTATTTCTTTGTCCTGCCTAATTGCCCTGGTCAGAACTTCCAACAGCATGTTGAATAGGAGTGGTGAGAGAGGGCATCCCTGTCTTGTGCCAGTTTTCAAAGGGAATGCTTCCAGTTTTTGCCCCATTCAGTATGATATTGGCTGTGGGTTTGTCATAAATAGCTCTTAGTATTTTGAGATACGTTCCATCAATACCTAGTTTATTGAGAGTTTTTAGCATGAAGCACTGTTGAATTTTGTCAAAGGCCTTTTCTACATCTATTGAGATAATCATGTGGTTTTTGTCTTTGGTTCTGTTTATGTGATGGATTACATTTATTGATTTGCATATGTTAAACCAGCCTTGCATCCCAGGGATGAAGCCAACTTGATCATGGTGGATAAGGTTTTTGACGTGCTGCTGGATTCAGTTTGCCAGTATTTTATTGAGGATTTTTGCATAGATGTTCATTAGGGATACTGGTTTAAAGTTCTCTTTTTTTGTTGCGTCTCTGCCAGGCTTTGGTATCAGGATGATGCTGGCCTCATAAAATGAGTTAGGGAGGATTCCCTCTTTTTCTATTGATCGGAATAGTTTCAGAAGGAATGGTACCAGCTCCTCTTTGTACCCCTTGTAGAATTCGGCTGTGAATCCATTTGGTCTTGTACTTTTTTGGTTGGTAGGCTATTAATTATCGCCTCAATTTCAGAGCCTGTTATTGGTCTATTCAGGGATTCAACTTCTTCCTAGTTTAGTCTTGGGAGGGTTTATGTGTTCAGGAATTTATCCATTTCTTCTAGATTTTCTAGTTTATTTGCACAGAGGTGTTTATAGTATTCTCTGATGGTAGTTTGTATTTCCGTGGGATTGGTGGTGATATTCCCTTTATCATTTTTTATTGTGTCTATTTGATTCTTCTCTCTTTTTTTCTTTATTAGTCTTGCTAGTGGTCTATCAATTTTGTTGATCTTTTCAAAAAACCAGCTTCTGTATTCATTGATTTTTTGAAGGGTTTTTTGTGTCTGTATCTCCTAAGTCCTGCTCTGATCTTAGTTATTTCTTGTCTTCTGCTAGCTTCTGAATGTGTTTGCTCTTGCTTCTCTAGTTTTTTAATTGTGATGTTAGGGTGTCAATTTTAGATCTTTCTTGCTTTCTCTTGTGGGCATTTAGTGCTATAAATTTCCCTCTACACACTGCTTTAAATGTGTCCCAGAGATTCTGGTATGTTGTGTCTTTGTTCTCATTGGTTTCAAAGAATATCTTTATTTCTGCCCTCATTTTGTTATGTACCCAGTAGTCATTCAGGAGCAGGTTGTTCAGTTTCCATGTAGTTGTGCGGTTTTGAGTGAGTTTCTTAATCCTGAGTTCTAGTTTGATTGCACTGTGGTCTGAGAGACAGTTTGTTGTAATTTCTGTTGTTTTACATTTGCTGAGGGGTGCTTTACTTCCAACTATGTGGTCAATTTTGGAATAAGTGCGATGTGGTGCTGAGAAGAATGTATATTCTGTTGATTTGGGGTGGAGTTCTGTAGATGTCTATTAGGTCCCTTTGGTGCAGAGCTGAGTTCAATTCCTGCATATCCTTGTTAACTTCCTGTCTCATTGATCTGTCTAATGTTGACAGTGGGATGTTAAAGTCTCTCATTATTATTGTGTGGGAGTCTGAGTCTAAGTCTCTTTGTATGTCTCTAAGGCCTTGCTTTATAAATCTGGGTGCTCCTGTATTGGGTGCATATATATTTAGGATAGTTGGCTCTTGTTGAATTGATCCCTTTACCATTATGTAATGGCCTTCTTTGTCTTTTTTGATTTTTGTTGGTTAAAGTCTGTTTTATCAGAGACTAGGATTGCAACCCCTGCCTTTTTTTGTTTTCCATTTGCTTGGTAGATCTTCCTCCATCCGTTCATTTTGAGCCCATGTGTGTCTCTGCACGTGAGATGGGTCTCCTGAATATAGCACACTGATGGGTTTTGACTCTTTATCCAATTTGCCAGTCTGTGTCTTTTAATTGGAGCATTTAACTCATTTACATTTAAGGTTAATATTGTTATGTGTGAATTTGATCCTGTCAGTATGATGTTAGCTGGTTATTTTGCTCGTTAGTTGATGCAGTTTCTTCGTAGCATTGACTGTCTTTATAATTTCACTTGCTTTTGCAGTGGCTGGTACCAGTTGTTGCTTTCCATATTTAGTGCTTCCTTCAGGTGCTCTTGTAAGGCAGGCCTGGTGGTGACAAAATCTCTGAGCATTTGCTTGTCTGTAAAGAATTTTATTTCTCCTTCACTTATGAAGCCTTAGTTTGGCTGGATATGAAGTTCTGGGTTGAAAATTCTTTTCTTTAAGAATGTTGAATATTGTCCCCCACTCTCTTCTGGCTTATAGAGTTTCTGCTGAGAGATCTGCTGTTAGTCTGATGGGCTTCCCTTTGTGAGTAACCTGACCTTTCTCTCTGGCTGCCGTTAACATTTTTCCTTCATTTCAATTTTGGTGAACCTGACAATTATGTGTCTTGGAGTTGCTCTTCTCGAAGAGTATCTTGGTGGCGTTCTCTGTATTTTCTGAATTTGAATGTTGCCTGCCTTGCTAGGTTGGGGAAGTTCTCCTGGATAATATCCTGAAGAGTGTTTTCCAACTTGGTTCCATTCTCCCTGTCACTTTCAGGTACACCAATCAGATGTAGATTTGGTCTTTTCACATAATCCCATATTTCTTGGAGGCTTTGTTTGTTTCTTTTTACTCTTTTTTCTCTAAACTTCTCTTCTCACGTCATTTCATTCATTTGATCTTCAATCACTGATACCCTTTCTTTCACTTGTTCGAATTGGCTACTGAAGCTTGCGCATGAGTCACGTAGTTCTTGTGCCATGGTTTTCGGTTCCATCAGGTCATTTAAGGTCTTCTCTATGCTGTTTATTTAGTTAGCCATTTGTCTAATCTTTTTTCAAGGTTTTTAGCTTCTTTGCGATGGGTTTGAACATCCTCCTTTAGCTCGGAGAAGTTTGTTATTACTGATCGCCTGAAGCCTTCTTCTCTCTACTCATCAAAGTTATTCTCTGTCCAGCTTTGTTCCATTGCTGGCGAGGAGCTGCATTCCTTTGGAGGGGGAGAGGCACTCTGATTTTTAGAATTTTCGGCTTTTCTGCTCTGGTTTCTCCCCATCTTTGTGGTTTTATCTACCTTGGTCTTTGATGATGGTGACGTACAGATGGGGTTTTGGTGTGGATGTCCTTTCTGTTTGTTAGTTTTCCTTCTAACAGTCAGGACCCTCAGCTGCAGGTCTGTTGGAGTTTGCTGGAGGTCTACTCCAGACCCTGTTTGCCTGGGTATCACCAGCAGAGGCTACAGAACAGCAAATATTGCAGAATGGCAAATATTGCTGCCTGATCTTTCCTCTGGAAGCTTCGTCTCAGAGGGGCACCCAGCCGTATGAAGTGTCAGTCGGCCCCTACTGGGAGGTGCCTCCCAGTTAAGCTACTCAGGGGTCAGGGACTCACTTGAGGAGGCAGTCTGTCCATTCTTAGATCTCAAACTCGGTGCTGGGAGAACCACTACTCTCTTCAAAACTGTCAGACAGGGATGTTTAAGCCTGCAGAAGTTTCTGCTGCCTTTAGTTCAGCTATGCCCTGCACCCAGAGGTGAAGTCTACAGAGGCAGGCAGGCCTCCTTGAGCTGTGGTAGGCTCCACCCAGTTCAAGCTTCCTGGCTGCTTTGTGTACCTACTCAAGCCTGAGCAATGGTGAATGCCCATCCCCCAGCCTCACTGTCACCTTGCTGTTCAATCTCAGACTGCTGTGCTAGCAGTGAGTGAGGCTCTGTGGGCGTGGGACTCTCTGAGCCATGTGCAGGATATAATCTCCTGGTGTGCCGTTTGCTAAGACCATTGGAAAAGCACAGTATTAGGGTGGGAGTGTCCCAATTTTCCAGGTACTGTCTGTCACGCCTTCCCTTGGCCAGGAAAGGGAATTCCCTGACCCCTTGTGCTTCCCGGGTGAGGCTACGCCCCGCCCTGCTTCGGCTCACGCTCCATGGACTGCACCCACTGTCCGACAAGCCCTAGTGAGATGAACCCAGTACCTCAGTTAGAAATGCAGAAGTCACCCATCTTCTGCATCGTTCATGCTGGGAGCTGTAGACTGGAGCTGTTCCTATTTGGCCATCTTGGAACCTCCCTACCTCTATCAATTTATATTCTTTTTACTATTACTATTGCCTTCCTTCTTACCTTGAGCTTACTTTGTTTTATTTATAACTTCCTAAGCTGGATACTTAGTTCACTAATTTTTAACCTTTATTTTTAATATAAAAATTAAAGAATATACATTTTTTGAAGTACTTCACTAGGTGCATCCCATAACCTTTAATTTATAGCATTTTCATTATTTTCAGTTGTAAGTATTTTTACATTTTCATTATGATTTTTCTTGGATTCATGTTATATAGATGCATGTTCTTCTTTTTAAAATTGAGAAGCATATTCTCTAAGGTCAACATTTTTTGTTTTCTTTTTGTTATCAACTCCATTATGTTGTGATCAGAGATCATAACCTATATGACATTGATTATTTGAAAGTTGTTGAAACACTTTACTGCCTGAAATGTGGACAATTTTTGTAAATGTTTCATATGTAATTGAGAAGAATGTGTGTTCTCTGATTGTTGGGTACTGGATTCTGTATATATCTATTAAATCAAATTTTTAAATTGTGTTGTTCAAAGACTCAGTTACTGCAAGGTATGTGTTGAAATCTTCCATTTTGAACACCTGGATCCTGCTACGGCTGAAACATCTATCTTTGGATTTCCTTTTTTTCATTTGAGCCAATGAATTTTTGTTGTTTTGCTTGAGTGGGCTTGGATTGGGTTTTGTTTCACAAAGCTAAATGTCTGTCAGTGGACATTTGGGTTGCTTCTACCTTTTGGCTGTTGTGAATAATGCTATGAAAATAGGTATTCAAGTCTCTTTTTGAGACCCTGCTTTCACGTCTCTTTTTAATATTTTGAAGAACTGCCATACTGTTTCCTGTAACAGCTACACTATTTTACATTCTCACCAATGGTGCACAAGGGTTCCAGTTTCTCCATATCATCACTAATATTTGTTATTTTCAATTTCGTTTGACTATAGACATCCTCATGGGTGTGAGGTGATATCTCATGTGGTCAACACATTTTTATCATGCTTCTGGCACTATACTAAGTGGATTACAGCACAGCAAACACACTTACAGAAGTTGAAGCCGTGTGGGTATAAAATATACACACATACCGAATTACAGTTTTGCAAACTGCTCTAAGGGAGAACTTCTCCAAGGGAGAAGTTACAGGGGATGGGGTGGAGGGCGTGACTTACTCCTAGAGGAGGAGCATCTCTTAAAGAGAGACATGGTAGGCTGAGCTTGGTTGCTTACACCTGTAATCCCAGCACTTTGGGAGGCCGAGGAGGATGGATCATCTGAGGTCGGGAGTTCAAGACCAGCCTGACCAACATGGAGAAACCCCATCTCTACTAAAAATACAAAATTAGCTGGGTGTGGTGGCGCATGCCTGTAATCCCAGCTACTCAGGAAGGCTGAGGCAGGAGAATCGCTTGAACCCAGGAGGCAGAGGTTGCAGTGAGCTGAGATTGCGACACTGCACTCCAGCCCGGGCAACAAGAGTGAAACTTGGTCTCAAAAAAAAAATACATGGTAGCTCGCTCCCATGCCTCCTCCTGGGATGGAGAACTTTTCATTCTGTTCCCTTAACAGGCTTCTGGGAAGGTGACCTTTTAGCTGCTAAGTTTTCAGAGGCCCACAGGTCCTTTCTTAGCATACGCCAGCCTTCGGGACTGGGGCTTGCCAAACATCTTCAAAAGTCCCCAAAGAGCTCTTACTCTGGCAAACAGTTTTCCATCAATAAACAGGGCAGTACTTCCTGCCCAGATGCCTGTTACACTTGCCTCTCCGCCACAGTGAGTCACTCTTAGCAAAGGTTGCCTTGTTGGGCAGGATGGTCTGGTGACACAAGGCTACCTGGTTTTCTGTGATTCCTTTTGCCAATTTGTGACCAGAAGTTAGATGGTCACTGGGGCAAGGGGAAGTGGTGGTAAATGGAATCACCAGAGGTGGCAGGATGGTTGCTGTGTTTGGGTGCATTTTCCGTTAATTCTGTCTAAATAGGTTTGTTTTTTAAAAAAATATTTATTTATTTATTTATTTTGAGATGGAGTCTCACTCTGTCTTCAAGGCTGGAGTGCAGTGGTGCGATCTCAGCTCACTGGAACCTTCACCTCCTGGGTTCAAGCAATTTTCCTGCCTCAGCCTCCCGAGTAGCTGGGATTACAGGTGTGCACCACCACACTCGGCTAATTTTTGTATTTTTAGTAGAGACTGGGTTTCACCATGTTGGCCAGGCTGGTCTCCAACTCTGGACCTCAGGTGATCTGCCCGCCTTGGCCTCCCAAAGTGCTGGTGTTGCAGGCGTTAACCACCATGCCCAGCTGCTAAATAGTTTTTAAAATATATATAGAGAAAGTGACAAGATTGGACCCAATGATCCTTTCTTGCTTGGCATTTGGGGAGCTTGAGAGGAGGTACCTAGGGCAGTCATTTTAACATTTTCTTTGAAGAGACAGGATGACACCACCCAGTTATGCTAAATTCTTGGAAAATTAGTGCAATACCCCTCTCTTCTTTCTCACTCAAGAAAGTCCAGAAGAAAGCCAAATTACAGGCTGAGTTCAGTGGTTCACGCCTGTAATCTCAGTGCTTTGGAAGGCTGAGGTGGGAAGATCGCTTGAGGCCAGGAGTTCAAGACCACCCTGGGCAACATAGTCAGACTTCCTCTCTACAAAAAATTAAAACAAATCAGCTGGATATGGTGGCATTTGCCAGTAGCCCCAGCTACTCAGGAGGCTGAGGTGGGAGGATCACTTGCACCCAGGAGTTCAAGGTTACAATGAGCTCTAATTGTGCCTCTGCACGCCAGCCTGAGTGATGGAATAATATCATTGTAGCAAAGCATACTTGGTGTAGCACCTGGTACTTAGACCTGTGCTCAAGACCATAAGCTATTATTATTATTATTACTACTATTGAGATAGAGTCTCGCTCTGTCGCCCAAGCTGGAGTGTAGTGGTGCAATCTCGGCTCACTACAATCTCTGCCTCCCTGGTTCAAGTGATTCTCTGCCTCAGCCTCTCAAGTAGCTGGGATTACAGGCACCTGTCCCCACGCCCAGCTGATTTTTGTATTTTTAGGAGAGACGGGATTTCGCCATGTTGGCCAGGCTGGTCTTGAACTCCTGACCTCATATGATCCATCCACCTCAGCCTCCCAAAGTGCTGGGATTACAGGTGTGAATCACTGTGCCCTGCCTATTTTCAGTCAATTATTATTATGTATGTTTTAGGCCTAACTTTCAACCAGGAGTAGCCAAACCACACCCCATGGTCCAAATCCATCCTGCCACCTGTTTTTGTATGACCTGAGAACTAAGAATAATGTTTGCATTTTTAAGTAGCTAAAAAAAGAATAATAGTCTCTGACATGTGAAAATTATATGAAATTCAAATTGCAGTATCCTTAAATAAAGCTTAATTGGAACACAGCATTGCCTATTTGTTTATGCATCGTCTGTGACTGCTTTCACACCACCATGGCCGAGTTCAGCAGAGACCATATGACCCACAAAGTCTCAAATATTTATTTTCTGTTCCTTTACAGAAAAAGTTTGCCAAAACTCTTACTAGACTGTCACAGCCATTGGAATCCACAAGTTCGTACTTGTTGAATATTTGTTTTATCTGTGAGGTTCAAGGCCATGTCCATCTTGCTCACCATTGCCTGCCTGCCTGCCTTCCTTCCTTCCTTCCTTCTTTCCTTCCTTCCTTCCTTCCTTCCTCCCTCCCTCCCTCCCTCCCTCACTCCCTTCCATCCTTCCGTCCTTCCGTCCTTCCGTCCTTCCTTTCTTAGATGGATTTTTGCTCTTTCGCCCAGGCTGAAGTGCAGTGGGCGATCTCGGCTCATTGCAACCTCTGCCGTCTGGTTTCAAGCAATTCTCCTGCCTCAGCCTCCCCAGTAGCTGGGATTACAGGTGTCCACCACCACGCCTGGCTAATTTTTGTATTTTTAATAGAGTCGGAGTTTCACCATGTTGGCCAGGCTGGTCTTGAACTCCTGAGCTTGTGATCCACCCGCCTCAGCCTCCCAAAGTGCTGGGATTACAGGCATGAGCCACTGTGCCTGGCCTCACCATTGTCTTTCTATTTCTGAATATAGAATTGACCTCAGTCATTTCTATGGAGTTCATTGTAACCCAGATGTCTTGAGATTTTCCAGCTTTCTGGGTCATCTTCCATTACAGTTGTTATATAATTGTTTGAGCTCTGTTTTGCATTGATCCAAAAAAATTGCAGTTTTATACCAGACAGTCCTCCCTGGGCATTTCTGGTGGTCCTTGAGGAATACTTCCATGTTCCCACATCTGTTTTAAGAGTATTCCTCTGGGAGCCTCCTAAGTTCTCTGCTGGACATCTTTCATTGCCCTAATTAGCCCCACTTCTTTTACTGGAGACCTGGAGATGAGAACAGAAAAACATCATAGGAAAACCTGGATGCTAAATTCCAGACTTCACATATTTTAGAGCTCATGCATTATGCTCATGAGCACCCCAACTGGTGAACCTTTTTCTCCTGCCACAGTGTTGTGGGCTCATCCTGTTTCCCATGTCCGTGGTGTCTTTTTGACTATCTCTCCTTCAAATTCCAACTTCCACTTTGTTCCAGAGAGAGAGAAGGAAAATCCTTTCCTTTCTGTCATGCAAAGTATTCTTTAGAGAGATGCATTTCTTCCCTCCATGACCTTGTCAGAAGAGGAGATTGCAGCCAGGTGCGGTGGCTCACGCCTGTAATCCCAGCACTTTGGGAGGCCGAGGTAGGCCGATCACTTGAGGTCAGTTCAAGACCAGCCTGACCAACGTGGTGAAACCCCACCTCTACTAAAAATGCAAAAATTTAGCCAGGCATTGTGTTGAGCACCTATAATCCTAGCTACTCTGGAGGCTGAGACACGAGAATCACTTGAGCCAGAAGGTGGAGGTTGCAGTGAGCTGAGATTGTGCCACTGTACTTCAGCCTGGGCAACAGAGTGAGACTCCATCTCAAAAAAAAAAAAAAAAAGAGGAGATTGCTTCCCCTTTGCTTAACTGAAATGCCTCCAAGAGTCCAAGAGTGTTCTCCCAAAACAAAACAGAAATTTTCCCTCCTCTTCTCTTCAGACCCACTGTGATGAACTCAATCTGTATTGAGTAGCTGAAAAAAATGCTGGTGGCTTTAAAATACCTGTTTGTCCCCTACTTTGAGCCTATAAGATAGTAGAAAATATCAGAGTTCAGTTTCGCAGCACAAATGAATAAATGAATGAACCTCCTCTGTCTACATATATATATATAGTAAATACAATGATCTGTATAATTTTATATAGCACATATATGTAGTATATAAATATATGTGCTTTTCTCTATATACCATATCATACAGTAAAATATTATAGGGTCAGACATGGTGGCTCATGACTGCAATCCCAGTGCTTTGGGAGGCCAAGGCAGGAGGATCGCTTGAGGCCTGAAGTTCAAGACCAGCCTGGGCAACACAGGGAGACCGTGTCTCTACAAAACATTTTAAAAAGTTAGCCAGGTGTGGTGGTGCACACCTGTGGTCCTAGTTGCTTGGGAGACTGAGGCAAGAGGATTGCTTGAGCCCAGGAGTTGGAGGCTGCAGTGAGCTATGATTGTGCCACTGTACTCCAGCCTGAATGACAGAGCGAGACTCTGTCTCAAAAAATAAATAAATAAAATAATATATTAAATTACCTAAAAATATTGACACTTTATTGTTAGTGGCTCATGTCTTTCTTCACAGGGATCCAGACCCAGTGTTGGTTAATCTCTGGTTCAGAAACGCTGGGCCTAACAGCCAGCTGCTGATGCCTGAAATCATGAGATGAATTTCTGATTGGGCTTCTTGGCTTCACTCGTACTTTTCCATGCCCTCAGCCTGGTATCCTCCTCCAATGTTACCAGCTCTAGTGTTTAAAAATGATCTCCATAGTCCCCAGGACTGGGGGCAAGGGAGGCGAGAAGAGAGGATGGGACAAGCGTGGGCATTGATCAATGACCTCCTCTTCCTGGAGGAGTCTTCCAAGTATCTGCCCTACCGGTAGCAGGTTATTCTAGGCTCCTAAGTCTGTGGGGGTGTGATGGTGTTAATAACATCCTGTGCTGAGTGGGCACAGGTGGAGGAAGTGGATACCCAGGAAGCTGGCGGAAGGGAAGAGAGGCAGTGAGTGGGTTCACAGGCTGAGAAAAGTACTTTGATGTGCTAGTGGGGTCTGGTGTTAGAATCTGGCTTTGAGGTCCTTTTGGGGGTAACAGCTGTGATCAAAGAACAAGTGGCATTGTGACGGTGGTGAGAATAATGCCTGTTTATGTCTCTTTTCTTTGTTACTTTTTTATGATGAAAGTCATAGATTCCTTTTTTACATTTGAAAAATATATGTAAGAGAATAAAAATGGATCCCATCACTGAAAGAGTTCATAAAAAAATATCTATGGAGCGTTACCTGTGGCTAGATTCCAGGTTCTGGGAATAGAGAGAGAACAAAACAGATTCCCTCCTTCCTGGGATTTGTGAACAGAAGAACAAATGAATAAGATATTTTCAGATAGTGACAAAGGCAAGGAAGAAAATAAAAGAGAACATACAAGTGTCTTGCTGGGAGGTTAGTTTAGGAAGAGGTGATCATTGTTCACATTTGCATGTGTGGTGTTCAAGGTCTTTTTTACCTTCAGTGTCTGTCCTTCTCTTTGCGTTCTGATCTAATTACGCATCATCTATCTAAAAATGGGATCATGATGTACACTCTGTGTTGTAACCTTAGTTTTTTCATTTACTTGGGAACATCTTTCTGTTTCATTTATTCATCGGCATCATTATTCTTACAGATGTGGAGCCATTAATCACATGGTTCTACCATACTTACGTAACCAGCCCTTTGTGATTGCACACAGGTTGCTTCCATTGTGTTGAAAAGATGATGCATCTGGAAACTGTCCCTTTCCTTATATTGCCACTACCACCTCCCTGGCTCAAGCTTGGGAGGTGGCAGGTCCCTCACTTGGACCATTGAAGTAGCCTCTTAACTAGTCCTCTGGCTTCATTTTATACTCCTCTGCCAAGATTTTATATTTCTGGTCATGCCACTCTTTGGCTTCCAAACTATCATTGGCTCCCTATTGCCTACACAATGAAACCTAAACATCTTGGATTTATGGTGGTTGGTTGTGCACTCATAAAACAGGATGGCTTGAATAAGCATGTGAGAAGATGCTAAATACCCCTGGTCATTTAAAAAATGCAAATTGAAACCACAACGAGATACCACTTCACCTTCATTAGAATGGCTGTTAAAAACAATAACAACAACAATGGAATATAACAAGTGTTGGCAAGGATGCAGAGAAATTGAAACCCTTGTATATTGCTGGTGGGAATGTAAAATGCTGCAGCCACTACAGAAAAACAGTATGACGGTTCCTCAAAAAGCTAAACAGAATTACTACACAACCCAGCAATTTCACTTCTAGGTAGATAACCAAAAGAATCGAAAACAAGGACTTGAACAGATACCCTTCAATGTTCACTGCAGCATTAGTCACAATAGCCAAAAGGTGGAAACAAACCAAATGTCCATCCATCAATGAATTGATAAAGGTAATGTGGAATATTCATACGATGGGATATTATTTAGGTGTACAAAGGAATGAAGATACAGTACATCCCTCAACATGGATGAAACTTGAAAGCATTATGCTAAGTGATATAAACCAAACACAAAATGATCAATATTGTATACTTTCACTTACATGAAATATATAGATTAGGTAAATTTATGGAGACAGAAAGTAGATTAGAGATTACCATGTTCCTGGGAATGGGGAGTTATTGCTTAATGGCTGCAGAGCTTCTGCAAGGGTGATGGAAGAGTTTTGGAAGATGGAAGAGTTTCAAGATAGTGATGATAGTTGTACAGCAATGTGAATGTGATTAATGCCATTGAATTGTAAACTTAAAAATGATTACAATGGCAAATTTTATGTTATGTATATTTTAGTACAATTAAAAAAAAACCTGGATGATATGTCCATCCCTGCCTCCATGCCTTTGCTCACATGGCCTGCTTTTGCTGGGGCACACTTTTCTTACATTTTGCCTATTGAAATCTCATTCTGTTTTCAAGGTTGATCTCAAATAGGACCTCCTTCCTTGATGACTTTTCTAACTTATTGTCTCCCTATGTGTTCTCAAACCAGTGTGATCTTCCATTTGTCTGAGCTCTCAGACTATGCTCTGTGTCCCTTTGGGGCTGTTGCTTTGCCTTCATCACTTACTAGGCTGTAAGTTCTTTGAGTAGAGGCACCTTGCCTTATTCCTCTTTGCATTATTCATCCAACAAATATTTACTGAGGCCATACTATGTGGTAGCCTGGAATATAAGGCCAGTGCACTGTAAAAAATCAATTAATGTTCAATTGAGTTGGCATGCCATACGTGGTCTGGACCTCAGATTTTCGGAGGACTTTCAGAGTGTGTAACCTTAAGGAGGAGTCAGTTTCCTCCCTATTTAATAGTCTTGTTGGCTCTTATTCTTGGAATTAGTGGACTGTGATAGGTAGTTTTTTCTTTCTTCTGGGAACATATATAATTCTTCTTTTTGGGAAGTCATTTTCTTTCTTCTTCCCTGACTCCGACCCATGTGATTTGAGTGAACTGCCATGTTTTCACATGCTCTTGCTCTCTTGGTTACTGTTGATTGGTTCAAGGTGAACACCTGACCCAAGCTGGACCAATCAGAGCTTTGCCCTAGGATTTTTGAAACCAGAACAGAGAGGAGAGCCTGGGGAGTTGAGAAGCCACATTGCCACCTGTGTTAGAAGCTGGCATGTAGCAGAATAGGATGTGGCTGATGCACAGAAAGAAGAAGAGAGGAGCAGAGAGAAAAAAACCCTGGTGCCAGTTGCATCAAAGATCCATCTGTATCTTTGTCCCTTTCAGAGCTTGATGTTTCAACACTTCATTGTACTCCTCAAGGCAACAAATAACCCTTTAGTCTAGGTTAGTTTGAGTTTAGACTCTGTCACTTGCAACCAAATTGCTGCACCTCTCTGAGCCTCAGTTTCCTCATTTTAAAGTATTGATAATGACCCCTTCCTCATATTTTAAAAATTTGATGCATATAAAATGCTTATGATGGCTCCTGGCACGTAATACACACCTAATAGATGTTAATTATTACTATTTGAATTAGCATTCATAGTGCCTGGAGACGATGTGAATGAGAACATAAGTCTATCAAATAAGAATAGAGATGGCTCTGATTTTTCTTTAAGCTCTGTCCAAGACTGAAGGGCCATTTTTTTTTTCATGACTTTATTACCTCTTTGCTTTATGTCCTTGTAAGGCCCAGACATGCCTCCTTCATTGATGACAAGGAGTTCTTACCACCGTTAGCCAGTTCTCATTAAGGTGCCTCCACTCTGGGGGACTGAGACACAGATGGGCTTGTTCCATACTCTGAAAGGAGCCTCGTCTCCCTACATTCCCCTTTGGCTCCAGCTGATAGACACTCAGTACACAGTTCCAAGACTTAATTGCATTCTGCTTGTATGTTGCCAAACACTAAAACCTTGTTGTTGGAGTTAAGTGTTTTGGGAAATGGTCTGTAATATTTCACCAACCGAGACTTCAAAAAGTTGGAATTGCTGAATGAGCTGCCAGATCCGAACTTGATCTCCAGTTGGCCTACCTGTGCTCACTGGACAGGACATGTTGAAACCTTCCTTCCCTGTGAGCTCTGTGAATTCATTTAAGAAATATTCTGTCCCTGCAGTGGCATTTAGTGGCACATAGTAGACTCTCAATTGTGGATTTTAAATATATTATGCATTTAAAGATACTAAAAATATAATAACTTCAAATACTTAAATCATGGTTACACTGTGTCAGACACTCTTTCAAGCATCTACATATACTAAGGCAATGGTTCACGAACTCTCCTGCACGTTAGAATCACGTGGGTAATTTAAAATAGTCCAGATGCTCAGGCCACGCCCTACACCAATGAAATCAGACTCTCCTAAATTGAGAGTTTTAAATACTCCCCAGGTGACTCACATATGTAGTCAACTGTGAGAATCAGGGAACGAACTCATTTCATCTTCATAACACCTTATAAAGCAGGTGCTGCTACTACTCACGTTGCATAAGTGAGGAAACTCAGGCACAACAGACAGGTTAAGTGACTTGCCCAAGGTCACACAGCTGGCAGATGTCAGAGCCAAGTGTTGAACCAGGCTGTATGGTCCCAGAGTTCATGCCCTTAATCACCAAAACCTATAACCAGAAGCCCACATATTCTTTTTTTTTTTCTTATTTTTATTATTATTTTTAATCTTTATTTTTTATTTTTATCTTTATTTATTTTTATTTTTATCTTTATTTTTTATCTTATTTCTATTTTTTTCTTATTTCTTTTTTATCTTTATTTTTTATCTTTATTTATCTTTATTTTTTATCTTTATTTTTTGTCTTATTTCTATTTTTTTTTTCTTATTTCTTTTTTTTTTTTGAGACAGAGTCTCGCATTCTCGCCCAGGCTGGAGTGCAGTGGCGCGATCTCGGCTCACTGCAAGCTCTGCCTCCCGGGTTCACACCATTCTCCTGCCTCAGCCTTCTGAGTAGCTGGGACTACAGGCGCCCGCCACCACAAAATTTTTTGTATTTTTAGTAGAGATGGGGTTTCACCGTGTTAGCCAGGATGGTCTCAATCTCGACCTCGTGATCTGCCTGCCTCGGCCTCCCAAAATGCTGGGATTACAGGCGTGAGCCACCATGCCCAGCCAAAAAATTTGTCTTAAAAGTATTTGTTTACACACACACACATCATATGTGTTTACATTATACAGATTAATTCTATAATGAAAATCTGTGGCCCCATCAACCAAAGAACTAGGGCATTGCCAATAAGACATACACCTGATGCTCTTTCCCAGTCCAGGGCCCCAGGTCCCCTCCACAGAGGTCATCGTTATCCTGAGTTTGGGAGTTTATCACTGCTTTGCATATATAAAGTCATATTTGTATGTATACCTACGCAGCATGTGTTTTACTCTTGCTTATTCTTGTTTTATAAAAATGAGATCATGCTATTATATGTCGTCTTCTGGTTTTAATTTTTTTCCTGCTATTTCCCAAATTTTATTTTTTTTAAATTTTTATTTTAGGTTCAGGGGTACATGTGCAGGTTTGTCGTACATTAATAGGTAAACTTGTGTCATGGGGGTTTGTTGTACAGGTTATTTCATCACCCAGGTATTAAGTACCAAATGGTTATTTTTTTCTGCTCCTCTGCCTCCTCCCACCCTCCACCCTTAGGTAGGCTGCAGTGTCTGTGGTTCCCTTCTTTGTGTTTATGAGTTCTCGTCATTCAGCTCCCACTTATCAGTGAGAACATGCAGTATTTGGTTTTCTGTTCCTGTGTTAGTTTGCCAAGGATAATGGGCCTCCAGCTCCATCTATGTTCCTGCAAAACGTGATCTCATCCATTTTTATGACTGCGTAGTATGCTGTGGTGTATATGTGCCACATTTTCTTTATCCAATCTGTCATTGAGAAGCCTGTATATTCTCTTATTCTCTGTCCCCATCCCACTGTCTGGTTCAAACTCCCATGCTCTCATAATGTCTCCTGGACATTTCAAAGTCTCGTCATTGGTCTTCTTTCTCGAGTCGCAGGCTCTCTAACTCAGCTCTGTCCAATGGAATTATAATGCGAGCCACTTATGTAATTTTAAATTTTCCACTGGCCACATTAAACAAGTAAAAATAAGCAGGATAAATTAATTTTAATACTATCTTTTATTTAACCCAATATATTTCAAATATCCTTTTGACACATAACCAATATTAAACAATATTAACGAGATAGTCTACATTCCTTTTTTCATACTCACTGTTCAAAGTCCCGTGTGTATTTTATACTTATAGCTGTTGAAAAATCACAAAATCTATGCATTTAGGTAAAGAGGCTTTATTTTTTAAAAAAAGGGTTACAGTCTATAAGGTGGCCATCCCACAGGGTGGGAACCATACCTCTGGCTGGAATCATTAGCAGGCATTTTGAAGGAGAGGAGTTGGTTTCTTTCTTTTTTTTTTTTTTTTTTGAGATGGAGTCTTGCTCTGTCGCTCAGGCTGGAGTGCAGTGGTGCAATCTCGGCTCACTGCAAGCTCCGCCTCCCGGGTTCAGGCCATTCTCCTGCCTCAGCCTCCTGAGTAGCTGGGACTACAGGCACCCGCCAACACGCCTGGCTAATTTTTTGTATTTTTAGTAGACACGGGGTTTCACCATGTTGGCCAGGATAGTCTCGATCTCCTGACCTCGTGTTCCACCCGCCTTGGCCTCCCAAAGTGCTGGGATTACAGGCGTGAGCCACCAGGCACAGCCAAGAGGAGGAGGGGTCGGACAGGAATTTTAGCTGACTGGGGTGGCCAAGTATACATATTCAACAGGTTATGAGAAGAGTTATGAATATTTATGAAGGCGGTTATGACATGTGTGACATATGACTCGTTCACCTTGGGGTGGGGCCTGACATTTAAATGTATTATATTTAGGTCCTATATGTCAAAAAGGGCTTTTTAGGACAAAGGCACTCATGTGCACAGCCTCTGTAAACTGGCCAGAATCAGTCCATGGTCGTGGTCTTTTTTATTAGGAGAAAGTTATTGAAATCAGTCTCTCGTCTAATCAAAGCTGTAGTTATGGCTGGTGGAAAGGGAACAGTGCGTGGGAGGATCAGTTCGTCAGTGTCTGGTGGTTGGTTAGTGGCAGTTGCTTTAACATTGCTTATCTCAAGGCCAGCGCTTGTTTAGCTACTAGAGAAAAAGAAAAACCTTGCGGCAGTTAGAATCCAGTTTATTCTTTAAGTGAAGGAGTGTGTGACTTAACCCTTTCCTGGAACGGCCATAAGCCCTGTTGATAACTTGGTATCTTATTGCTACAAAGAATTCATTTTGTCGGTCTTGTGATCTCTATTTTAACATTAAATCTGGTCAGTTGTGTCTAAACTACACAAAAGAGGGGGTATAACGAGGTGTGTCAGACCTCCAGTTCTTGTCATGGCCGTGAACTCAGTTTTTAAGGTTTTTCTGGGGGTCTCTTTGGCCAAGAAGGCATCTGTTCTGTCGGTGGGGCTTAAGATTTTATTTTTAGTTTACATCGCACATCTCAATTTGGACTGGCCATGTGTCCAGTGCTCAGTAGCCACACACAGCTAATGACCACCATGTCGGATGGTGCCGCTGTAACCCATTCCCCACCCTGCAGACAGAGCAAACTTTCTAAAATGTAAACATCACTGGTTTTCTCAACAATTTAGAACATATCCCTAGCTTCCTATTACTCTCAAGACAGATTCCTCAAGGTTGTTTGTGATTTATTTCCAACTCACCTTTCTAGACTATTTTTCCATAACTTCACGTATGGACCTTCCAGCCCTAACAAACTTCTTTTTTCTCCCCCAATACATAATTGTTTTTCAGGTCATTGTGACTTTGCACAGGCAGTTTTCTCCACCTGAAAAGCCATTCCTCTTCTCTGGTTCTTTCCACTTCTTCACCTACAACACTCCTCTTCCCCTCAAGTGCCTTCTCATTTATTTAAAAAATCTTCGAGGATTCATCTGGGATGGGTTAGTCCAACCCTCCTGTGCATTCATGTGGAACCTTGAACACAGCTTTTATCATATTTGTTGGTAGCTGCCTATGTGCTCACATCTCTCACAAGGCCAAGTGCTTCACCAGAGCAAGGATCATGGCTTGTCTCCCTTTCTGCTCCCAGTACCTTTCTCACTCAGTGCCTGTCAAATATTCGACACATAATATTAGACCCCATTCCCTCCAGGCATTTGTATTACTTGCCTGGTCTTGGTTGAAATGTAGATTTGGGACCCTCATAATCTAACTTTCTGATTTTACAGATGGGGAAACGGAAGCCCTAGAGGAAAAGAAGACTAAATGTATTACCATCTGACCCACTTCCTGGCTAGCCTGTTCACCTGTCTGCTATTCTTCATTGGTGAGTTTTCTGCAAATGTAAAATGGCATTAAATTGAAGAAGAGAGGAGGAGGCCAGTTGGCCTGCTTTATGCAATCAGTGGTTCATGAAATCATAAAGTGTAAATAAAATGTTTGTAAATGAGACCGCATTTCAGATGCCCTAGAGTTGCTAGACCTGTAATACAATCCTCTTACAAGCTCTGGTATAATGAGAAGAGTGTTAAATTTATTGTCTTTGTAAATTTGTATCCCTTTCCTCCTCTGTTGGAACTGCTTTACAAATGAGATCCAGCTGCTGTTTTAGCAAACTTGGATGGTGATGTTTCTGTGTCACCCCAAGTAAAAATGGTTTGGGGTGGATGGTCTGTTTCTTTGATCCCTTGAAGCCTCAGTTCTCTTTTTTATCATGGGGTTGGGGTGGGGAAAAAGAGAGAGAGAGAGATTTAGAATGTGCTCAGAACAGCCAGTTTGTGGAGTGAACTAAAGAACATTGCAGAGCATTATTTCATGCTCCTTCATTGAGGCACTTGGCCATTTGACTCCCATTAAATTGGAAGTTGCGTGTTTAAAAAAAACTTTATGTAAAGTTTAAGTTTTTTATGCACAAGTTAGGTGCACTGTTTCTCTTTGCAAACTCACTGTTGGGAGAGAAGCTAGAGACCCAAGGAGGAGATAGAGGAAGGGTTAATTAGGATATCAGTCGCCTGGGGTCATTTAACGCAAGGGAAGATAACTAATCTTTCAGTATCTGAGAGCATCACTGGGGTATAGTGAGAGGAATGCCAATTCATAGGTACCCTCAATGCTCTAGGATTAATATTAGGAGATTTAAAGAGAGGCATTGGAAGTTTATCAGAAGTAACACTGGGGATGAGATGACAAGAATGCCACTACTATCCCTTTCATACTGTGGAATGCCCAACTTCTCCTGGGTTTCTTGGCTTGCCTGACACCAGACATGTGGTCTCTTTCTCAGTACAGACTGAATGGGGGTGCCAGGGTCAATCCACACCCAAACTACTCGTAAAGCTTCAGATAGACTTTTGCTAAGATAGCTATAAATATAAGTTCTAATATTTTTTTCTGCTCCCTAATGGATCATCTTGTGCAACCCTTCCACTTTGAAGACCATTGAGCTAGGAAATTTACTTACCTGGCACCTCTTTTCACAGTGCTAGAGACATGAGGGTTGGCTCTGATAACAATCCCCACCTTGCATTTGTTTCATGCTCTTTTAAATCCAAATTGGCACTTTCACACCTGCTGCAAAACGGAGTGATAAAACATCTGTGTTCTTAGTCTTTCCCTTTTCTCTTGATTGATGTTGTGAATTTAACTCAGGGTTTCGTCTTAGCATCACCTGCATGATATATCCCATGATAGTGCCTTTCTCTACGACCTCACTCGCCCTCTTAGAGGAAGGGGTGTCTAGAATTTGACTATGCTTATACACAGATCTCTTTTCTTTCTCCTGTTGCATTAATTGGGAATCAGTTTGTTTCAAGTGAGGGAAATCAAATTAAATGTGGCTTCCGCAGAAAGAGAAGCTGTTAGCCGCCATAACCAAAAGTTCAAAGATCTGGCTAGGGAGCCAGTGGCCCAGATGATGTGACCAATATTTGATCTCTCTTTTGCTGCATTTCTTGGCTTTGTTTTCCTCCCTTTGTTGGCAGTTTCTCTCTGTGTGCTGGTTCCCAGAAGCAGTAGGCTTGTTTTATCCTTAGTGTCAACAGTTCCAGAAGAGGGCTTCTTGTTCTCTCTTCCAGTTCCAACAGAAGTTCAGGAATTGAGTTTTATTGGATTACTTTGGGTGTCCATCCTGACCCATTTGCTATGATTAGGGAAATGTCATGCTTGCATTATCCAGGTCTTGGTCACATGCCCACACCTGGCACTGGACTGAAGCACTGCTCAATCCACAATGAATGAGAGTCAGGAGGAAGGGGTTGCTGCCTGAAGAAGAGGCAGTGGGCAGGCACGAGCTACACATGTGTTCCATCTTTGAGTGAGGACTTTCCTTGACAGAGGCTCAACTATGGGGTTGGAACGATACAGTCCTTTGCCTGAATTACAGCTTTCATTTTGCTATGCAATTGTGATGCTAACTATCCAGAGGTAGGTCAAAGCTTTCAGATTAAGGGTACACAAGAATGTCCTCAATTAAGACACCATTCATAGAGGTCCCAGGCCACCTACACTTCTGACCAACTGGCTACACTTTGAGGGTTCCCACTAGCCCCTCTGGTCCATTAATTCACTATCATATATATTGTACTTTGTTGACTTCTTATCTGTGTATAAGACAGAACAACCCACAGAACTCAACAAAGTATGATATAGATGATTATAATTTTATTATAAAGGATATAAATCAAAATGATCCAAATTAAGAGTAACACAGAGTGAGGTCTGGGAGGGTCCAAGATGTGGTATTTGCATGTCTTCAGGATATCAATATATGATTATCAAATAGGGAAACTCACTGGAGTGTTGGATGTTCAGAGTTTTTATTAGGGCTTCATCATGTAGACATGCTTGGTTGAATCAATGGCAATGTGATTGAACCCCACCTCCAACCCTCCTTCTGTCCCCAGAGCACAGGAAGATGAAAGGATATAATGTGGTTCAAAACCCCAACCCTCTAATCACATTGTTGGTCTTTCTGGCATGACCAGCTTCCAGCATAAAACTGTCTAGGGACCCACTGTGGATCACCTCATTAGCATAAACTCAGGGGTGAGCTGTGGGGCCCACTATGAATAACAAAGAAACTCGTCTCACTCCGGAACTTCTAAGGGTTTAGAGGCTCCCTTCCAGAAACTGGGGATAAAGACCAAACCAATTCCTTATGATACACCACTCTCTATGCTGGATCCCAACTTCTTCCCAGGCCTGGAAACTAACACTGTCCAATATTCACTGTCTCCTCTGCTGCCACCACTTCTGGACCCAACACCAGCTCTGACTGAGGCTTTTAGCCTCTTCCTCCCTCAGCCCATCAGAGGTCTCCTTTGGGGTCTCCTCCTGAACTGTACTGTCCCCTATTCCAAGCCCTTCTTTCTTTTCCTCCCAAAGCTAGTGACTTTGGAAGAGTCTACCTCTCTATGTCTCAGTTTCTTCATTGGTAAAATGTAGGATGTGGATTGGTTTCAACTCAGTTGTTACTTCTTCCAGGAAGCCTTCTCTAGAGGACACTTTTGTTTTTTTGTGAGTAGCATCTGAGTCCTTTTCCTTTTCTTGGGAAACTTTCACTCTATGAGATTAATATTTCTCCTATTATAAAAGTCAAAAAATCCAGATACTTGCTTTCTCAGCCTTTTTTATCAACTAGGATATGATCATGTGACTTAGGCTTTGCAATCAGATTTTTATGTTTTCAGAGGCAGTAATGTAAAGACTGAGAGTTAAATTAGCCACAATCAGATTCTGTTGCTTGCATATAAAGACATTGACTGATGTACCTTTTTTGACTTGCCAGACTTAGTGGTGGCTTTCTGTGTGCTCCATCTTTCGCTGCCATTGTTGTCACAGATAAGGTGTATTGAGTCCTTACTATAAGCTGGATACTTTATACAGCCTATCTCACTAACATTTTTTTTTTTTTTTTGAGATGGAGTCTCACTCTGTCATCCAGGCTGGAGTGCAGTGGTGCAATCTCGGCTCACTACAACTTCTGCCTCCCGGGTTCAAGCCATTCTCCTGCCTCAGCCTCCAGAGTAGCTGGGATAACAGGTGCCCGCCACCACTCCCAGCTAATTTTTATATTTTTAGTAGAGAGGGGTTTCCCCATGTTGGCCAGGCTGGTGGTCTCGAACTCCTGACCTCAGATGATCTGCCCACCTTGGCCTCTCATGGGAGTGTTGGGATTACAGGCATGAACCACCAAGCCCGGCCCAGGCTATCTCATTGACTCTCCAGTGGCATTCCCATTTTACAGATGAGATACATAGAAGTGAAGATATCTCTCAAGGTCATACAGCCAATGACAGCACAACTAGGATCTGAACTTTCTCAGTCTGACACCTGAGTGTTCTCTTTTAACCGTCACACTATAGCACCACTATTTAACCTTTGGAGGACACAGGCTATCTTTATACCTTTGGCATCTCTCAAAAAGCCTGGAGCATGGTAGGTACTCAATGATATGCAAGCTCAGGTAGATGACAAGGTCTCACCTGGCTCAAACACTCTGTGAGTTTCCTACCTCCGCCCATCAAACTGCAGCCTTTCTTTCAGCCCCCTTCTCCCACTTGTTACCTCCAGGACTTACCATCTAATCACTATAAACTATTCTTCACCTCCTTCACACCCCTGTTCCCATGCATACCTTAAAATCAATGTTGAAAATCTTCCCCAGTCACCAGTTTTTCATTTTCACCCCTGTTCCTAGATTATTTTGACTTTGGGGATGAAGGTGTTTCTGCCTCGTGAAGGGCTTTGTACTGTGTCATGTTCTCTGCCTTACCCCCAGCTCCTTGGTGACCCCTGAGTTTCACATCTTTGGGAATGTTTTAGCAGAGTTAATGTTACCATTTGCAAGACACACTGCAGCCTTTTTGTGGAGTCCCAAATATAACAAATCTAGGTTCTCTTTCTTTGGCATGATGACATCTTGCTTAAAAGAGTCAAAGACTTTCTCTGAGATTTGCAGATGAGGGAGTTATCAAATAGCTATCAAAAGAGCAGATGTTAGTTAAGGGTGAGAAGTGAGAATGATATTGTTATGGGTTTCTGCAACTGAGTATTTTCAGCTTCAAGTAGCAGAAAACCCAGACTCGACTGTTTTGGGTAATGAAGGATGTATCAACTCACTTCAAAATGTTCCAACCAAGGTGATTCTCTTGGATCTGCCCCTTGTTGGCAGTAAGGTGCCTGCACAATTTAGTGAAGACATGATAACTTCCATGGAAGGACTGTTTACCTCTGTGCTCTGTTTTGTTTATTTGTTTGTTTGTTTTGAGATGGAGTCTTGTTCTGTCACCCAGGCTGAAGTGCAATGGCGTGATCTCAGCTCACTGCAACCTCTGCCTCCCGGGTTCAAGTGATTCTCCTGCCTCAGCCTCCCAAGTAGCTGGGATTACGAGTGCCTGCCACCACGCCCAGCTAAGTTTTGTATTTGTAATAGAGACGGGGTTTCACCAGGTTGGCCAGGCTGGTCTCGAACTCCTGACCTCAGGTGATCCACCTGCCTTGGCCTCCCAAAGTGCCAGGATTACAGGTGTGAGCCACTGTGCCCGGCCTCCTCTGTGTTTTTAAGAAGAAACAAACCTTTCTCGGGAGCCTCCTCCTGAAAACCTGGGGTCACATGACCACCTATAAATCAACCCTAGGAAGAGGAATGGAATTGCCAATATAAATTTAGGCCAATCAAGATTTATCCTGATCTCACATGGGAAGGGGTAGACACTTGAACAAAATCAGGACTCCTAGCAAAAGAAGAATGGGAAATGGCTGTTAAGTAGCATCCGTGGTGATAGATATAATCCCAAAAGGCAAGTGGGAGAGACTTTTCATCAGAGCACGGAAAGTGGATTGGGACAAAGGATGTGGGTGTTTCTGGCTTAAGGCATGTGATGGAAGGGACTAGCTCTGTGATGTTTAATAGAAAACCTGCCCCAAGCTCTGAAAGTAGACTTTTTACTTTTAAAAGTCTAAGGTCAAAGGAATACCTCAGCTCTATTCTCACCAACCTATTGGGTCATTGAGGGAACTGTTTGTGCTGGCCTTGCCTTAGGACACTGTGCTGTGAGCTTATTTCTTATACTATCAGGCTTCACCTTTGCCAGGATGGGCAGTCTCATATATAAGCTAGCCTCCTGGTCATCTCTATTTCCTAGAAGGCAGTGGGGATCTGAGGAATCCTGATGAGTCTAACCCTGATGATGGCTTCTTTTAGTTTCTCTCAGTCATCCATCCATCCATCCATCCATCCCTCCATCCATCCATCCATCCCTCCATCCATCCATCCATCCATCCATCCATCCCTCCATCCACTCAAACATTCATCCACTTATCCACTCAACTGTTCATCCATCCATCCATCCATCCATCCATCCATCCATCCATCCATCCATCCATCCATCCATCCATCCATCCATCCATTCAGTCGATGCCAGAAATATTATGAGAAGTTCTGGGAATACAATAACAAATAAAGCAGATGTAGTCCTTGCCCTCATGAAGGCTAAATCTAGTTGGGAAGACAGATAACAAGTAAACAAAAAAAATTCAGAGCTATTTTGAGACCAGGCCAGAAAGGAATTTGTCCTCTCTCTGCTTTTCACTAGTGTGGTTCCTTTGCCCCAGGGCAGTGTGGTGGAGAAAGTTTGAGAGTTAAATAGCCAGGCCCAAATCTCAAGTTACTGAGTGTGTCATGTCTTCAAAATGTGAGATTTTCTTTGCACATCTCAGAGGATTGCTTTGGAGATCACATGGTGCTAATGGATGTGAACGCCCTTCAAAAATGTAAATGGTTTCTAAATTTTATTGTCACTAAAGCTCGAGCTCTGATTCCCCCCCAGAAGATGACCAGTTGGAACCCCAAGACAAGATCCTTTAAGTAGAGAGGCAGTGTAATGTGGTTAAAACAATATTGCAAGATCTCAAGACGACCAGGATTTGAACTCTGGATTAATTGCTTGAAGGTGTGTGACTTGGGCAAGCCGCTTCACCTCCTTTAGCTTCAATTTTCTGTCCTCTGTAAATGTGAAGAAGCATAAGAATGCTAGTTTCACAGGATAACTACAAGGAATCAACCAGCAAATGCATATGTATTACATAGTGCCTAGCATGAGGCACTTAGAAAAGTTTCACGTTTATTGAATTCTTACTCTACATTATTTTTATCTGACTTCCCCTGGCTACCTCCAGGTCCCAAAACAGGGAAGGACACTCAACCTCAGCCATGCAGGTGAAGCTCAGGGACTGAAATGAGCAGGATTGGGTAAAGAGGAAGTGATGCAGGCGTTGTTTTAACATTAGCTTGGGCTTTTATTTTGATAACATGCTTCACAATTGGTCGTAGCTTTTGGTCCAGGTCCTCCTTTACCTGCGAACCTTTAAATGAAATGCCAAGGCAGGGTGGTGACAACAGTCTAGGTATTGGTTTTAATGTACTGGTATGAAACTTCAGCCTCTTTCCTTTCATATAAAGTAGAAAGATAGGAAGTGAAATGACCACCAACATAGCAAATTAATGCAGAAGTTTGTATACTAAGCTCACTATGTCTGTTAAAAAGAAGAAATGTTACTTACCCCAGTTATGTAGCCTTGGGCAGGTTTCTCAACTTTCTATACCCCAGTTTCCTCCACAATAAAGTGGGGGTCAGAGTGATATCTACCTCATAGAGCTGTTGTGAGGATAAACTATAATTGAATGCAAAGCACTTAGAACAATGCGTGGTATACAGTAAGCACACAATGAATGCTTCATTTTAGTTAATTAATTAAAAATGTGTTGCTTATACATGCAAAGAATATCCCTGGAAAGTAATACAAGTTACTGGGTACAGTGTGAGTGCCTCTGTAAACCGGAATGGGGTCTGAGAGTTGGAGGGGGAGGAATACTCACTACTTAGTGGATATTCTTTTGCACTGCTAGGATTTGTACCCTATGCATTCATTCCTTTTCCACAAAAATGACAAAAACTATTCTGAATAGTGCCAAACCCCCCTTCATCTACATATTTACCATATTACGTTCACCAGCCCTCCTTGTCTCTGTTTTTTGGGGAAGACATTCCTCTTCCCTCTTAAATTTATCCTCGAGTGGGGGTCAGCAAACGATGACTGATGGCCCCAATCTGGTCTATGGTCTGTTTTTGTATGACCTCTAATTTAAGAACAGTTTTTACACCTTTAAAGGACTATATAAATAAAAAGAACATGCAACAGATGTTTACTATCCAGTCCTTTACAGAAAAAAGCTTCTCTAGCGCACATATAGTTTAAAAAGCTCTCATGTTAACCACTTAGATGGCTTGGTCAGAGCTGTGGGACAGTGACTCCTGGGGACCCAGCACCTAGTAGGTGCTCAATTAAGATTATGATGGAGAGGCTAGTAAGCAAAAAAATTTCTTCCTGTGGCTCTTCTTAGAACCTGGAAGCTGGGAAGGGGTGTGTTGCCTCGTCCTGGTCCCCAATCTATCTTAGTAGTAAGAGGTCTTCCTTGGTTTGAGTAAACACGCTTTGTCTAAGCAGAATAGGTCTTGTTGCTGCTGTTTAATACTTGCCTTCTTTTTTTTTTTTTTTGGCAGGAAAGTGACATTCTGCCGGAGGGCAGGGTGGGAGAGTAATACTGATAAAGGCCACTAGATAGAGCTACAGCTCTGAGAAACAGGCTCAGAAACTGCCAAGTGGGAGGGCGGAGTAAGTCTTGCAATTTCAGATTGCCCCTGACTGGGACAGACAGACTTCAATTTAGACTTGGCTCTGCCTCTTACCTGCTATATGACTATTGGACAATCTTAAGTCTTGATATCCTTCTTTGCAAGATGGAGATTATAATAATGCCCACCTCAGAGGGATGCTGTGAGCATTGAATAAGATAATACTGGAGAAGGCACTCTGGAAATGGGAATACAGTACAAATGTGAGCTAATATAATTCATGAAAGCCTCCTCATTAGATGAGCTCAATTCCAAAACCGCAATAATTCTCGTGACCTCCTTGTTTCATAGCAGAGGGTGCTGGAGGTCGGAGGGTAGGGATGGGGAGGGGGTTCATAGTCAGCTGGACGTGTGTACAAAACACTTCTCAGAACCTCTATTTCATCATCTGCAAAACAGGAAGGATACAAGAGCCCTTCTTTGCAGGCTTGTGAAGATGGAATGAGATCATATATGCCAAACATTTTGCATGAGGTCTGGAACTAAGCAGCCCTTCAGTAAATGTTATTTAAAAAAAATTTTTTTTAAATTTCTTTTGAGACAGAGTCTCATGCTGTCACCCAGGCTGGAGTGCAATGCCATGATTTCAGCTCACTGTAACCTCCACCTCCCGGGTTCAAGCGATTCTCCTGTCTCAGCCTCTTGAGTACCTGGGATTACAGGCATGCACCACCACACCTGGCTAATTTTTGTATTTTTAAGAGTGGGTTTCACCATGTTGGTCAGGCTGGTCTTGAACTCGTGATGTCAGGTGATCCACCCACCTGGGCCTCCCAAAGTGCTGGGATTACAGGCTTGAGCCACTGTGTCCAGTCAGTAAACGTTATTTTGTGAGTAGGTTTCTTGATGCTTTTTGTTACTCTGTCCTTAAGACCCCCTCTCTCCTCTCCTCTTCTTGCCTCTCTTCCCATTTCTTCCTTTGACCGTCTTGACCTATGGGATGCTGCTGCTATGTTTCTGTCTCCAGTGCAGCCTCCTCTCCTGAGTTATGCAATCCCCTTACCTGGCTGTCCCTCAGGCATCTCCAACTCAATATGCTTAAAACATAACTCCTCACCTTCTCGTTATGAATTTCTTTTCTTCCTCTTCTCCTGGTGCATTGAAGGCATCACCTTCCACTCGTGATTCCTGATATTCCTGTGTCCGTTACTTATAATCCATCACACCAAGTTCTGTTGATTCTTCTGTTTAAATATCTTTTCAGTGAGTGTCTTCACCCCATCTCCACCCCCATTGCTCTCGCCACAATCACCGCCACAGCCTCATCTTAGCTCCTTGTTCTTTGTGAGTGCCATTTTTCTCCCCTGAAAGCAAATGCAATTATTTCCTTCCTCAAAATCCTTCCATGGCTTCCTATTTCCAGGCAGATAAAGCCCAAACTTCCTAACATGGCTTATAAGGCATCTAAAAGATCTGGCTTCTACTTCTCTCCCCAACCCCGCTCCTCCCTTTCTCTGTCCTGCACTCCCAATTCGAAATATGGCCCAGCTGGACTTACGTTTAGGTCCTCAAATGACAAATTAAGCTTCTTTTTTACCTTTCAGCCTTTGCACATACTGTTCCTTCTGCCTGAAGCATTCTTTCTTCCCTCCTTGTCTGCCTACCCATCTCTCTCTGGCTAACTCTAGCTCATCTTACAGGTATCGATCACCTCTTCTCAAAAACCTTTCCTGACATCTCAAGTATGAGTTAGTGCTCCCTTCCCTCGTGTCCACTGGGATCGTTTTGTACTTGCTTTAATTTGGCACCATTGCACTGATTATCTTGTGTAATTAAACGTCAGCTGTGATGGTCACCTGACATTTGAGATATATGTCAAATTGGCTGGGTTCCTGTCCCATGTGTAGTGAGAAGCCAAATGTCCATTTAAGATTTCTATAAACCTAGAGAGCTCATGCAATAGTAGTCTCTCTAACTTTGACTTCCTGTTCCTACTATACTCTTTTATTTTTGAGACAGGATCTCGCTCTGTTGCTCAGGCTGGGGTACAGTGGCATGATCACGGCTCACTGCAGTCTTGACCTCCTGGGCTCAAGGGATCCTCCTGCCTCAGCCTTCTGAGTAGGTGGGACTACAGGTGCTACCACAAGGTTTTTTTTTTTTTTTCTTTTGAGACGGAGTCTTGTTTTGTCACCCAGGCCGGAGTACAGTGGTGGGATCTTGACTCATTGCAACCTCCGCCTCCTGGGTTCAAGTGATTCTCCTGCCTTAGCCTCCTGAGTAGCTGGGACTACAGGGGTGTGCCACCATGCCTGGCTAATTTTTTGTATTTTTAGTAGAGACAGGGTTTTACCATATTGGCCAGACTGGTCTCGAACTCCACCAGCTAATTTTAAGAACGATTACATTCTGTAGAGATGGGGTCTCACTATGTTGCCCAGACTGGTGTTGAATACCTGGCCTCAAAGGATTCTCTCACCTTGGCCTCCCAAAACGCTGGCATTACAGACCTGAGCCACCTTGCCAGGCCCTGAACTCTATTGTGGTGAGGATCTGAGTACCTCAAGGCCCCCCACTTTTTTTTGTCCCCAAGCAACCAGATGTATAACACAGTGCCTTTTCTTTGTTTCCTCAAAACATTGCTCACAGAAGACAGTTGGGTATGTAACAGAAACTACTAAAGGTCCAGAGGGATGAAGTGGAGGGGTTGGTTTGCATTGTAGTTCTTAGGGATCCACCGGCCAGCCCTGCCCTGTTTTCCCCCCTCCAAGTTGGTTTTCTCCTGAAGTCCCTTCTCACTCTCCTATTACTCAGCTCCCTTTTCCTCCTCTACCTCCTTTGTCCTTTTTCTTCTTCTTTATTGGCTTCTCCCTCTTTCTTCTCTGCTCCTCCCTCACTCAAATTCCTATTTAATACAGAGACCTGTAGGGTCTCTTAATTTTGTAGTTTCTCTGTAGAGTGTATCTTACCTTTCCACCCTGAATAGCTTTACAGGGTTTACTGCTAAACATAGGGTATCTCTGTGGAGGGACATGCGATGTTACATAATCCCTCTGCCCTCCCTGTCACATTTTATTGACTTCTCTGTTTTTATGTGAACTCCATGATCTCATCTTGGACCATATGTCAAAAAAAGAAGAACTTATAAAAAATGACAAACTCCATGAGAAGAGAGACCTTGTCTGCCTTGTTCATTGCTGTATCCTCAACACCTAGAACTTGGTTGGTGCATATTGGGCTCTCAACAAATATTCGTTAAATGAATAAATGACTGAATAGGTGAATGGATGAGTGTGAGATTGCTTAGACTAAAGAATAATTCAAATGTAACTCTCCTCCCCACTTTTAGATTGCCAGATGGAGAGATTTGAGCTTAGCCTACCTAAATGCTCTGATAATCCAGGCACAAGAGCAAATCAAGTCCAGTTGTCCAATTGTTAATTCAGCGTGGCCATCACTAAGGACATTAAAATGCCTACAGTTCCTATAACTTAGTGAGAATGTAGTTGAGCATAAGACCAAGATGAGAGAAGAGGTTATGAGTCTACACACATTTTGAGATGACAGGAAGACTTCCTTCTGTAACTAAGACCAATGGAAAATATACGAGGACTCAAGGCTAAAATTTTCGTGCATACCATTGCCTTGTTGGGAAATGTGCCATCCATCCATTCATCCATCCATCATTCATCCATCCATCTATCCATCCATCCATCCACCATCCATTCATTCATCCATCCGTCCATCCATCCATCCATCCATCCATCATTCATCCATCCATCTATCCATCCATCCATCCATCCATCCATCCATCATCCATCCATCATTCATCCATCCGTCTATCCATCCATCCATCCACCATCCATTCATACATACATACATACATACATACATACATACATATATCTGCCCACTCACCTGTCTACCCATCCACCCATCTGCCCATTCATCCATCCATCCATCCACTCACCCACCCAACCATCCAAGGCAATACATATAATATTGAGAAATATGCCGTAGCTTAATTGGCATGAAATTAAGTTAATATCAGTGCCTATTTAACAAAGTTATTATGAGATTGAAATGATATTATCTAGGTAAAGCACTCAGCACTGGATCTACTGCATAACAGAAGCTCAGTAAATGGTAACTCTTGTTAATAGGATCTAAATACTACACCTGAATTCCATGGCCCCAGCTCTTTCCCAGACAGACATCAAACATTCACTTCAATTTTATTCTCCCGTATTTGAGGCAGATAAATAGGGTGAAGGAATCTGAAGAGGAAGTAGGCAGAGTCAGGCTGGATCATTGAAGAACAGAAACTGGTAGGTTGGGTCTGGGGTGTGGGATTGAGGGGAGGGCCACCTGGGACCATCCCCCTCTAAAAATGTTGCTGGAAGTCAGTCTCCAGATGACCCTACTGTAAAGGGTCATCCATAAAGAGCATCAATGAGGGTAGTCAGGAGGCAGGAACACAGGCAGGATACAGGAACATGATATAGGCAAACATTCCTCCACTGAGACAGCTGGTCAACCCAGGCCCAGCCTACCTCAGGGCACTGTAGGGCCCAATGGGTATGTTGATCCGGCTCTGCAGCCAGTTGATGTAATCCTCTTGAGGCATATGAATGATGTGTTCTCGCACAAACTATGGGGCAGACACAGTGGCAATCTCAGAATTTGGTCTGAAAAGTAGACTCTACCTTCCCTCCCTCCCCTCAAGATTGTGGAAGATTTGTGATTGAGACTGGTGGCCCCAGGAATACCATTCAGGCATTCATAATCTTGGAGCATCAGATTGGGGTGGTCCTTTGGGGAAGAGGACCCCTTTCCAGTTTCCTGGCTCAGCAGGCTAATTTTAAGACCCTTCTTGTTGCTATTGATGGAAGGAAATTTGGGGAGGACAGGAAGTCCCAGCTATCTGCATTTTTCTTTCTTTTCTACTCCTTAATATATTTTCAAACAGTTATTTGTCTTTAAACGTTTTTGGTTTGTAAATCCCTTTCAGAATTGATGACAGCTATGGGCTTGCTTTCCTGGAGAGGGTTTAAGACACACAAAAGGAAGAGTTTCATCTAGACCCCCATATCCAGGTTATTAGAAGTTCTGTGATGTTGGGTGGCTGGCAAGATGGTGGAATAGAAACAGTTCCAGTCTGCGGCTCCCATTGAGATCAACACAGAAGGTGGGTGATTTCTGCATTTCCAACTGAGGTACTTGGCTCATCTCATTGGGACTGGTTAGACAGTGGGTGCAACCCACAGAGGGCAAGCTGAAGCAGGGTGGGGTGTTGTCTCACTCAGGAAGCACAAGGGGTTGGGGAATTCTCTCCCCTAGCCAAGGGAAGCCAGGAGGGATTGTGCTGTGAGGAACGGTGCATTCTGGCCCAGATACTATCCTTTTCCCACGGTCTCTGCAACTCGCAGACCAGGAGATTCCCTCGGGTGCCTACACAACCAGGACCCTGGGTTTTAAGCACAAAACTGGGTGGCCATTTGGGCAGACACCAAGGTAGCTGCAGGAGTTCTTTTCTCATACCCCCGTGGCACCTGGAATGCCAGTGAGACAGAACTTCCACTCTCCTGGAAAGGGGGCTGAAGCCAGGGAGCCAAGTGGTCTAGCTCACTGGATCCCACTTCCACAGAGCCCAGCAAGCTAAGATCACTGGCTTGAAATTCCTGCTACCAGCACAGCAGTCTGAAGTCAACCTGGGATGCTCGAGTTTGGTGGCGGGAGGGGTATCTGCCATTACTGAGGCTTGAGTAGGCAGTTTTCCCCTCACGGTGTAAACAAAGCCACTGGAAAGTTCGAACTGGGCAGAGCCCACAGCAAAGCCACTGTAGCGAGACTGCCTCTCTAGATTTCTCCTCTCTGGGCAGGGCATCTCTGAAAGAAAGGCAGCAGCCCAAGTCAGGGACTTATAGATAAAACTCCCATCTCCCTGGGACAGAGCACCCGGGTGAAGGGGCAGTTGTGGGTGCAGCTTCAGCAGACTTAAACGTTCCTGCCTGCCAGCTCTGAAGAGAGCAGCAGATCTCCTAGCACAGTGCTCAAGCTCTGCTAAAGGACAGACTGCCTCCTCAAGTGGGTCCCTGACCCCCATGTCTCCTGACTGGGAGACACCTCCCAGGAGGGGTCGACAGACACCTCATATAAGAGAGCTCTGAATGGCATCAGGCTGGTGCCCCTCTGGGACAAAGCTTCCAGAGGAAGGAATAGGCAGCAATCTTTGCTGTTCTGCAGTCTCCACTGGTGATACCCAGGCAAACAGGGTCTGGAGTGGACCTCCAGCAAACTCCAGCAGACCTGCAGCAGAGGGGGCTGACTGTTAGGAGGAAACCTAACAAACAGAAAGGAATAGCATCAACATCAACAAAAAGGACGTCCACACAAAAACCCCATTTGATGGTCATCAACATCAGAGACCAAAAGCAGATAAATCCATGAAGATGAGGAAAAACCAACACAAAAAGGCTGAAAATTCCCAAAACAAGAATGCTGCTTCTCCTCCAAAGAATCACAACTCCTCGCCAGCAAGGGAACAAAACTGGACAGAAAATGAGTTTGACAAATTGACAGAAGTAGGCTTCAGAAGATGGGTGATAACAAACTCCTCTGAGCTAAAGTAGCATGTTCTAACCCAATGCAAGGAAGCTAAGAACCTTCAAAAAAGGTTAGAGGAATTGCTAACTAGAATAACCAGTTTAGGAGTCTGTTCCAAGATGGCCAAACAGGAACAGCTCCAGTCTGCAGCTCCCAGCATGATCAACGCAGAAGACGGGTGATTTCTGCATTTCCAACCGAGGTACCTGGTTCATCTCACTGGGACTGTTTGGAAAGTGGGTGCAGCCCATGGAGGGTGAGCTGAAGCCGGGTGGGGCATCACCTCACCTGGGAAGCACAAGGGGTCAGGGGATTTCCCTTTCCTAGCCAAGGGAAGCTGTGACAGACTGTACCCGGAAAATCAGGACACTTCCTCCCAAATACTGCACTTTTCCAATGTTCTTAGCAAATGGCACACCAGGAGATTATATCCCACACCTGGCTTGGTGGGTCCCACACCCATGGAGCATTGCTCACTGCTAGCGCAGCAGTCTGAGATTGACCTGCGAGGCAGCAGCCTGGCAGGGGGAGGGGCATCCACCATTGCTGAGGCTTGAGTAAGTAAACAAAGTGGCCGGGGAAGCTCGAACTGGACAGAGTCCACTGCAGCTCAGCAAGGCTTGTTGCCTCTGTAGATCCCATCTCTGGGGGCAGGGCATAGCTGAACAAAAGGCAGCAGAAACTTCTGCAGACTTAAACGTCCGTGTCTGACAGCTCTGAAGTGAGCAGTGGTTCTCCTAGCACAGTATTTGAGCTCTGAGAATGGATAGACTGCCTCCTTAAGTGGGTCCCTGATCCCCGTGTAGCCTAACTGGGAGACACCTCCCAGTAGGGGCTGACTGACACCTCATACAGGTGGGTGCCCCTCTGGGACTAAGCTTCCAGAGGAAGGATCAGGCAGAAATATTTGCTGTTCTGCAATATTTGCTGTTCTACAGCCTCTGCTGGTGACACCAGGCAAACAGGGTCTGGAGTGGACCTCCAGCAAACTCCAACAGACCTGCAGCTGAGAAACCTGAGTGGGAGAAGGAAAACTAACAAACAGAAAGGAATAGCATCAACATCAACAAAAAAGACATCCACACCAAAACCCCATCTGTAGGTCACCAACATCAAAGACCAAAGGTAGATAAAACCACAAAGATGGGGAGAAACTAGAGCAGAAAAGCTGAAAATTCTGAAAACTGGAGTACCTCTTCTCCTCCAAAGGATCGCAGCTCCTTGCCAGCAACGGAACAAAGCTGGATGGAGAATGACTTTGATGAGCTAATAGAAGTAGGCTTCAGAAGGTTGGTAATAAAAAACTTCTCCAAGCTAAAGGAGGATGTTCGAACCCATTGCAAGGAAGCTAAAAACCTAGAAAAAAGATTAGATGAATGGCTAACTAGAATAAACAGTGAAGAGAAGACCTTAAATGACCTGATAGAGCTGAAAACCAAGGCATGAGAACTACGTGAAGAATTCACAAGCTTCAATAGCTGATTCAATCAAGTGGAAGAAAGTGTATCAGTGATTGAAGATCAAATTAATGAAATAAAGTGAGAAGTTTAGAGAAAAAAAGAGTAAAAAGAAACAAACAAAGCCTCCAAGAAATATGGGACTATGTGAAAAGACCAAAGCTACATTTGATTGGTGTACCTGAAAGTGACAGGGAGAATGGAACCAAGTTGGAAAACACTCTTCAGGATATTATCCAGGAGAACTTCCCCAACCTAGCAAGGCAGGCCAACATTCAAATTCAGGAAAGACAGAGAATACCACAAAAATACTCCTCAAGAAGAGCAACTCCAAGACATGAAATTGTCAGTTTCATCAAAGTTGAAATGAAGGAAAAAATGTTAAGGGCAGCCAGAGAGAAAGGTTGAGTTACCCACAAAGGGAAACCCATCAAACTAACAGTGGATCTCTCAACAGAAACTCTACAAGCCAGAAGAGTGGGGGCCAATATTCAACATTCTTAAAGAAAAGAATTTTCAAACCAGAATTTCACATCTAGCTAAACGAAGCTTCATAAGTGAAGGAGAAATAAAATCCTTTACAGACAAGCAAATGCTGAGAGATTTTGTCACCACCAGGCCTGCCTTACAAGAGCACCTGAAGGAAGCACTAAACATAAAAAGGAACAACTGGTACCAGCCACTGCAAAAACATGCCAAATTGTAAAGACCATCGATGCTAGGAAGAAACTGCATCAACTAATGGGCAAAATAACCAGCCAACATTATAATGACAGGATCAAATTCACACATAACAATAGTAGGCTTAAATGTAAATGGGCTAAATGCCCCAATTAAAAGACACAGACTGGCAAATGAGATAAAGAGTCAAAACCCATCAGTGTGCTATATTCAGGAGACCCATCTCATGTGCAGAAACACACATAGGCTCAAAATAAAGGGATGGAGGAAGATCTACCAAGCAAATGGAAAGCAAAAAAATGAGGGATTGCAATCCTAGTCTCTGATAAAACAGACTTTAAATCAACAAAGATCAAAAGAGACAAAGAAGGCCATTATATAACAGTAAAGGAATTGATTCAATAAGAAGAACTAACTATCCTAAATATATATGCACCCAATACAGGAGCACCCAGATTCATAAAGCAAGGCCTTAGAGACATACAAAGAGACTTAGACTCCCACACAATAATAATGGGAGACTTTAACACCCCACTATCAACATTAGACAGATCAATGAGACAGAAAGTTAACAAGGATATCCAGGACTTGAACTCAGCTCTGCACCAAGCAGACCTAATAAACATCTATAGAACTCTCCACCCCAAATCAACAGAATATACATTCTTCTCAGCACCACATCGCACTTATTCCAAAATTGACCACATAGTTGGAAGTAAAACACTCCTCAGAAAATGTAAAATAACAGAAATCACAGCAAACTGTCTCTCAGATCACAGTTCAATCAAATTAGAACTCAGGATTAAGAAACTCAATCAAAACTGCACAACCACATGGAAACTGAACAATCTGCTCCTGTATGACTACTGGGTAAATAATGAAATTAAGGCAGAAATAAAAATGTCCTTTGAGACAAATGAAAACAAAGACACAACGTACCAGAATTTCTGGGACACATTTAAAGCAGTGTGTAGAGGGAAATTTATAGCATTAAATGCCCACAGGAGAAAGCAGGAAAGATCTAAAATCGACACCCTAACATCACAATTAAAAGAACTAGAGAAGCAAGAGCAAACAAATTCAAAAGCTAGAAGAAGACAAAAAATAACTAAGATTAGAGCAGAACTGAAGGAGATAGAGACGGGAAAAAACCCTTCAAAAAGATCAATGAATCCAGGAGCTGTGTTTTTTTTGTGAAAAGATTGCCAAAATAGATAGACTGCTAGCTAGACTAATAAAGAGAGAAGAGAGAAGAATCAAATGGATGCAATAAAAAGTGATAAAGGGAATATCACCACCGATCCCACAGAAATACAAACTGCCATCAGAGAATACTATAAACACCTCTACGCAAATAAACTAGAAAATCTAGAAGAAATGGATAAATTCCTGGACACATACACCCTCCCAAGACTAAACTAGGAAGAAATTCAATCTTTGAATAGACCAATAACAGGCTCTGAAATTGAGGCAGTAAATAATAGCCTACCTACCAAAAAAAGTCCGGGACCAGATGGATTCATAGCTGAATTCTACGAGAGGTACAAAGAGGAGCTGGTACCATTCCTTCTGAAACTATTCCAATCAATAGAAAAAGAGGGAATCCTCCCTAAGCCATTTTATGAGGCCAACATCATCCTGATACCAAAGCCTGACAGAGACACAACAAAAAAAGAATTTTAGACCAATATCTCTGATGAACATCAATGCGAAAGTCCTCAATAAAATACTGGTAAAGCGAATCCAGCAACACATCAAAAAGCTTATCCACCACGATCAAGTCGGCTTCATCCCTGGGATGCAAGACTGGTTCAACATACGCAAATCAATAAATGTAATCCATCACATAAACAGAATCAAAGACAAAAACCACATGATTATCTCAATAGATGCAGAAAGGCCTTCGACAAAATTCAACACCTTCACCCTAAAAACTTTCAACAAACTAGGTATTGATGGAACATATCTCAAAATGCTAACAGCTATTTATGACAAACCCACAGCCAATATCATACTGAATGGGCAAAACCTGGAAGCATTCCCTTTGAAAACTGGCACAAGACAGGGATGCCCTCTCTCACCACTCCTATTCAACATGCTGTTGGAAGTTCTGGCCAGGGCAATCAGGCAAGAGAAAGAAAGAAAGGGTATTCAATTAGGAAAAGAGGAAGTCAAAATGTCCCTGTTTGCAGATGACATGATTGTATATTTAGAAAACCCCATCGTCTCAGTCCAAAGTCTCCTTAAGCTGATAAGCAACTTCAGCAAAGTCTCAGGATACAAAATCAATGTGCAAAAATCACAAGCACTCCTATACACCAATAACAGGCAAACAGAGAGCCAAATCATGAGTTAACTCCCATTTACAATTGCTTCAAAGAGGATAAAATACCTAGGAATCCAACTTACAAGGGATGTGAAGGACCTCTTCAAGGAGAACTACAAACCACTACTCAACAAAATAAAAGAGGACACAAACAAATGGAAAAACATTCCATGCTCATGGATAGGAAGAATCAATATCGTGAAAATGGCCGTACTGCCCAAGGTAATTTATAGATTCAATGCCATCCCCATCAAGCTACCAATGACTTTCTTCTCAGAATTGGAAAAAACTACTATAAAGTTCATATGGAACCAAAAAAGAGCCCGCATTGCCAAGTCAATCCTCAACAAAAAGCACAAAGTTGGAGGCATCATGCTACCTGACTTCAAACTATACTACAAGGCTACAGTAATCAAAACAGCATAGTACTGGTACCACAACAGAATTATAGACCAGTGGAACAGAACAGAGCCCTCAGAAATAACATCACACATCTACAACCATCTGATCTTTGAAAAACCTGACAAAAACAAGCAATGGGGAAAGGATTCCCTATTTAATAAATGGCGATGAGAAAACTGGCTAGTCTTACGTAGAAAGCTGAAACTGGATCCCTTCCTTACACCTTATACAAAAATTAACTCAGGATGAATTAAAGACTTAAATGTTTGACCTAAAACCATCAAAACCCTAGAAGAAAGCCCAGGCAGTACCATTCAGGACAGAGGCATGGGCAAAGACTTCTTGACTAAAACACCAAAAGCAATGGCAACAAAAGCCAAAATTGACAAATGGGATCTGATTAAACTAAAGAGATTCTGCACAGCAAAAGAAACTATCATCATAGTGAACAGGAAACCTACAGAATGGGAGAAAATTTTTGCAATCTACCCATCTGGCAAAGGGCTAATATCCAGAATCTACAAGGAACTTAAACAAATTTACAATATAAAAATAAACAACATCATCAAAAACTGGGTGAAGGGTATGAACAGACACTTCTCAAAAGAAGACATTTATGCAGCCAACAAACAAGTGAAAAAAAGCTCCTCATCACTGGTCATTAAAGAATAGCAAATCAAAACCACAGTGAGATATCATCTCATGCCAGTTAGAATGGCGATCCTTAAAAAGTCAGGAAACAATGTTCATCCATCCAATTACTCATTCAGTCTTTCAAATGATAGTTATTGAGCACCTACTATGAGTTAGGCAGTATTCTGGCAATCTGAATACTGAATAACTCAGACAAGTTTCTTCTTCTCCTCAACGAGACTTGATTCTAAACAAGGAGACAGGAATCAATATAATAAATGTATATTCTAGAATATAAAGCAGTATGAGAAGCCCAAAATATATAATGGATGATCAATTTCATCTTCAAAATTTTCCACAATGAGCACATATACAGCAAGGGGTGAGGGATTTTTTAAAAAAGAGATCCACCTGCCATAAGACCTGATCACATCTGAACCATCTCCTTAGGTTAGACCTAAGGTAGATTAGACCAAGTAGGTTATTCAAGGATGGATTCCAAAACTACTCTCACATTCACATAACACTGAAATACACAAAGCTTTGACCCAACCTTGATCATTAATCAAAGAGATAGAAAATACACACACACACACACACACACACACAAACACACACCATCTTGGGTGTGAGAGCCAATTGTGTGAGAGTAATTGGATGAATGATCATTAAAAAGTCAGATGCTGGAGAGGATGTGGAGAAACAGGAATGCTTTTACACTGTTGGTGGGAGTGTAAGTTAGTTCAACCATTGTGGAAGACAGTGTGGTGATTCCTCAAGGATCTAGAACCAGAAATACCAGTTGACCCAGCAATCCCATTACTGGGTGTATACCCAAAGGATTATAAATCTTTCTACTATAAAGACACATGCACACATACGTTTATTACAGCACTATTCACAATAGCAAAGATGTGGAACCAACCCAAATGCCCACCAATGATAGACTGGATAAAGGAAATGTTGCACATATACACCATGGAATACTATGCAGCCATAAACAAGGATGAGTTCATGTCCTTTGCAGGGACATGGATGAAGCTGGAAATCATCATTCTCGGCAAATTAACACAGGAACAGAAAACCAAACACATGTTCTCACTCATAAGTGGGAGTTGAACAATGAGAACACATGGACACAGGAAGGGGAACATCACAAGCTGGGGCCTGTCAGTGGGCTGAGGGAGGGATAGCATTAGGAGATGACAGGTTGATGGGTACAGAAAATCACCATGGCACATGTATACCTATGTAACAGACCTTCATGTTCTGCAAATATATCCCAGAACTTAAAGTATAATAATAATAATAATAATAATAATAATAATAATAATAATAAAAGTTCTGTGATGTTCTCACTAGGAAAAGAGCTTGCTAAATTTTATTAGGGCTGTGAACTCACCTCAAATAAAAGAGGAGCCCCTAGTACTTCCTCTTCTTACCCATGCAGGGACTAGCTTTTCCAAGTCTTCCATAACTTCAAGTGGATGTTGGACCCCAAAACTGGTGAGTAGGAGGTGGAAGTTGCCCTAGAGTTAGTTTTGGCCTAACCTGCTAGAGTCTTTCCTGAAGGAGCCTCACAGGGCATGGGGAGTAGAGTCTTGGCATTCGAATTTGTCTACAAGGTCATCCCCCTCCTTCCACTCCTAACCTTGCCCTCATTAACACACGCAGGTCATTCTGTGGAAGGGCCCGCCTGGTATGAAAATGTCACATGCTCCATAGCCTGTCAAGGCCTGGGAATTTGACTTCTTTACCAGGAGGAAGGCATTGAAGGTCCTGTTAAAATGCACGTATGCCATCCAATAAAATTAAAGAAGTGACTTCATTAACCTCTTACTGTGGAGTCCTTGTATTGCTGCTGCCTTTTGACAAAGTACCAGGAACTTCTTCTGGTGATAATGGTGAATGACTACTGAAAACTGTTTAGTGGCTCCTAAATTTTTGTCTTGACCTTCAAAGGTCTGCACAGACTGACCTCTCCAATCCCCTGGGAACTATGCACTCCTTGCCTGCTTCCCTCCACACTCATTGACTGCCAGCGAGTTCTCCCAACAAGTCAAGTCGTGTGCTGCTTTGGGATCTTTGCATACACTGTCTTCTCTTCTTGATCTGCTCTTTCCCTTTCTCTTCATGGTGCCGTCTTCTCACAGTTCAGGTCTCGCCTTAAAAGTCACCTTCCCAGTTGCCTGAGTTAAGGTAGATCCCTTCTAACTTACTTACATATGGGGCTCCTCAAACTGTATTGTGCATACGAGACACCTGGAATCCCATTAAAATGTAAACTTGGAGTTGGCAGATTGACTTGAAGCCTGCAATTCTGCATTTCTAATGAGCACAGGTGAGGTCCATGCTGCTGGTCCATGGACCACATTTTTAATAGCAAGATAAAGGACTCCTTATGATTACTGCCCATTTTTTATGCCACCCCAAAGCCTCTGAGTTTCCAGGGGGTACCATTTACATAGAATATAATCTCCCTTGCAGTTGGAGTTGGGCAACCAGGTAATGAAACAATCCTTCTCCTATTAGAATATGAGCTCCATAAATGCAGGGGCCTTTGTGTCCCCAGCACTTAAACAGTGCCTGAGTGTTGAGAGGTGATTGAATGAGGACATCTGAGACACTGTGGAGGGGAGGGAGGTGGTGGTTACCTCAATAGCCACAGCGATGTCAGGGGAACACAGTTCCCAAATCCTCAGATCCTGCAGCACCTTCAGGAGGACGTGGGGTCGAATCCGCAAGTCCAGGTTTTCTCCAAACTTCTGCAGTTTCACCAGGATCTTTTTGGCAGGGCGGAAGTTCTTTAAATCCTCTGGCAGTTTGGACAACAGATCAAAGTACCTTCAATTCCAAGAGGAGAGGGCAAGTTAGGAAGCTGCTGGAAGATCTGAGCACCTACGGCCATCCATCTCTGCTTTGTCTCTCTGCTACTCTGTGATGTCTCCAGGGCAGCAGGATTCTTTATCTAGGGGCCTTTCCTCTGTGGCCCACAGATCAGGCACGTCTTTACTTTTAGGGGTAGGAAAAGATGGAGAATGACTTGCATTTCATTACAAAATAAAACAAAGGTACGATTTCAAGGGATGTATTTGTAATTTTTCTATCAGACAATGTGAAATGTTAGAAGAAAGGAATGGACTTTGGGATCTGAAACTTCTCTCTTGAGGGTTAATGAGGTCGGAGTGGGTGTACACACATCTATGAGATGTCTTCTAGGATGCAGGAGGCTCTCACACCCAAGATGGTGTGTGTGTGTGTGTGTGTGTTTGTGCGTGTGTGTGTGTTTGTGTGTGTGTGTATATATTTTCTATCTCTTTGATTAATGATCAAGGTTGGGTCAAAGCTTTGAGTATTTCAGTGTTGCGTGAATGTGAGAGTAGTTTTGGGATCCATCCTTGAATAACCTACTTGGTCTAATCTACCTTAGGTCTAACCTAAGGAGATGGTTCAGATGTGATCAGGTCTTAAGGCAGGTGGATGTCTTTTAAAAGAAATCCCTCACCCCTTGCTGTATATGTACTCATTGTGGAAAATTTTGAAGATGAAATTGATCATCCATTATATATTTTGGGCTTCTCATACTGCTTTATATTCTAGAATATACATTTATTATATTGATTCCTGTCTCCTTGTTTAGAATCAAGTCTCGTTGAGGAGAAGAGGAAACTTGTCTGAGTTATTCAGTATTCAGATTGCTAGAATACTGCCTAACTCATAGTAGGTACTCAATAACTATCATTTGAAAGACTGAATGAGTAATTGGATGAATGAACAACTACAACTGAACATCATCCTTACTAGGCTGTGGTTTGTTTGACTTGATTTTAATGTTACTATGGAGGGCAATTACTTCCCCCATAATAATGACAGAAATTCCATCATTAGATTTGTGGGCTGAATCTTACTGTGGGAGGACCAGCATTAATTTCCTTCCGTAATACCTTTATGTGAATTAGTTCGTAACATGCTTTCCTCCTCCCCCCAACTTCCCTCCCACAGAGGGAAGAGGGTTTACAGAAGACCCTTTTCCCCCTTTCATAAGAGGATCCCTCTTATATGACTCATGTATCTTCAGGGCCAGACATTGCTTGTGAGAAAGTGATGTTCTGGGATGTGAGGTGGCGTAGAAGTTCCCACAGCTCTGCAAAGACTCCAGTGACCTGCTTGTAAGTTGCTGTTTCGCATTATAAAACTCATGGAGGGGATTCTGTGTACATTTTTTACTTTCTCATCTTAGTCTTAGATCTTAGTGTATTCACCCTGCTAGGATGGGGTTCGGGACACCACAGTTCAGTAGATTCCAATTCTATATTGCAAATGAGCATACAGACTGACGTTAGACAGGGGTTCGAATCCTAAATTCACCAGTTAACTGATGGTGTGAACTTTGACAAATGAATTTACCCATCTGAGTCTCTGTTTCCTTGCTTGTGAAATGGAGGTTAATATGTACCTTTCAGGATTATTTTGTTGGGAGGATAAAATAGACAATTTATGAAAATTGCTTATATAGTAACTGCCATCCAGTAATCACTCAATTCATGTTGCTTTTTTTGTTGTTATTTATCATCACCCTTGTGCTGTGGCACAGTGTTTCTAGGATATGCCTGCCTAGTTTTGCATTTTTTAGGGATTACATTACTTGGGGGATGCAGTGATCACCCCATAGACCTTGGAATCTATAGAAAATTTCAGGTTGATATGCCTCATCTGCCTGTCCCACAGGGCCTGGCAAGTCTGAATCAAACAGCAGGTAAATATGGAGAACACAATGGGTTGGATTATCTGTGATTTCAGAAACCAGGAGTTTTGGGCCTGATTGTGCTCTGGATTTAGTGTGTCTGGGGGGTGGGGGATCCTACTGGTGGCCAATGACAGTTTTGGAGTAATGCCTCTCTATGCCTTGAAGGAGAGTGGAATCAGTTGTGATCTTGTAATAACAACACCCTGTCCTCTTCCAGGGACCATCTTATGTGGTTCTTAGGATATTTACCAGTGGTCTGCAATTTCTTCTGCATCTCCTTTTACTACAGATATGTGATGTCTCATTTTTGCTATGTCCTTTTGAAAATTAGAGACAAGGACAAAAGCACGGAACTTCTGGATACCTCTTTCTTCTTGGCGCCTACAAGGTTGTATGAGAAAGAGAGAGAAGAATAAGATTCCCTCCTCTTATAACCACCCTAGCTGACCTTTGAGATCTGACTTAAACACTTTTTCCTTCATGAGGCTTTTCTTAACCCTGTCAGCTAGTCTTTAACTTAGGCTCTTGCTTTTGCCACAAGAGGATACAGCTCTCTCCAAGGTCCTGAAGCACTATTTTCCAGTTATTTTCCTAATAAACTTTTTATTAGCTTTCATTCTCTTCCTACTTCTGATTGTATTTACACAGCTTTTCAGTCTCTAAGATGGGGAATAATAATGATTCCTATTTGTCAGATGTGAGAATTAAATGATATAATGTGTGTCAAGTGTTGAGCTTCATGCCAGACACACGGTAGGTGTTAACTCGTGCTGTTTCCTCTCTTCTCCACTCCCCTTATCATTTTGTGCCTATGTTCTGTCTCTCCAATGAGACTTTATATGATAAATATCACCATGTCACCCCACTGCATACAGCTTTCAATGGCTTTTCAGTTTGCTCAGAATAAATTATTCTCCAAGACTCTAAATAATTCAGCCCTCACATTTTCCGGCTTTATCCCCATCCTTTCCATCCCTTCTCTTCCAGAATTTTATCCTTTGGGTCATGATCAAAGTCTCTGAGATAAAGCTCAACCTCTACAGCTGGGCTATCACAGCCTTTTATAATCTGGCTTGTCTAGCTCTCTGATAACCTTGCAAACACCCTATGCCCCAGCCACACCTGACTACTAGCAGTTCCCTGGCTGTCTGTGCCCCTCTGACTTCTGAGACCTAGCTGTTGCTTTTCCTTGAAACTCTCTTCCACCCTACTTTTCCAGCATGACTTTTTAAAAATTTGTTTTAGATTTGGGGCTACATGTGAAGATTTGTTACACAGATAAACATGTGTCACGGGGGTTTATTGTACATATTACTACATCACCCAGGTATTAAGCTCTGTACCCAATAGTTATATTTTCTGCTCTTCCCCTCCTCCCACCATACCCCCTCAAAGTAGACTCCGGTGTCTGTTGTTTCCTCCTTTGTGTTCGTAAATTCTTATCATTTAGCTCCCACTTATAAGTGAGAACATGTGGTATTTAGTTTTCTGTTCCTGCGTTAGTTTGCTAGGATCATAGCCTTCAGCTCCGTCTATGTTCCCAAAAAATACATGATCTCATTCTTTTTTTATGGCTGCATAATATTCCATGGTGTGTATGTACCACTTTTTTTTATCCAGTCTGTCATTGATGGACATTTAGATTGATTCTGTGTCCTTGCTATTGTGAATAGTGCTGCAGTGAACATTCACATGCATGTGTCTTTATGGTAGAATGATTTATGTTCCTTTGGGTAGTATATACCCAGTAATGGGATTGCTGGATTAAATGGTAGTTCTGCTTTTAGCTCTTTGAGGAATAGCCATACTGCTTTCCACAATGGTTGAACTAATTTACACTCCCACCAACAGCGTATAAGGATTCCTTTTTCTCCACGACCTCGCCAGGATCTGTTATTTTTTGACTTTTTAATAACAGTCATTCTGACTGTTGTGAGATGGTATCTCCTTGTGGTTTTAATTTGCATTTCTCTAATGATCAGGATGTTGAGCTTTTAAAAATACGCTTCTTGGCCACATGTATGTCTTCTTTTAAGAAAGTGTTTGTTCATATCCTTTGCCCACTTTTCAATGGGTTGTTTTTCTCTTGTAAATTTCTTTAAGTTCCTTACAGATGCTGGGTATTAGACCTTTGTCCCTTTGTCAGATGCATAGTTTGCAAATATTTTCTCCCATTCTGTGGGTTGTCAGTTTACTCTGTTGATAGCGTCTTTTGCTGGGTGGAAGCTCTTAAGTTCAATTAGATCCCATTTGTCAATTTTTGCTTTTGTTGCAATTGCTTTTGGTGTCTTTGTCATAAAATCTTGCCCATTCCTAGGTCTGGGATGGTATTGCCTAAGTTGTTTTCCAGGGACTTTTTAGTTTTGGGTTTTACATTTAAGTCTTTAATCCATCTTGAGTTGATTTTTCTGTATGGTGTAAGGGAGCGGTCCAGCTTCAATCTTCTGCATATGGCTAGCCAGTTATCCCAGCACCATTTACCGAATAGAGAGTCTTTTCTCCATTGCTTGTTTTTGTCACCTTTGTCAAAGATCAGATGGTCACAGATGTGCAGCCTTACTCTGGGCTCTCTATTCTGTTCTATCAGTCTATGTGCCTGTTTTTGTACCAGTACCATGCTGTTTTGGTCACTGTTACCTTGTAGTATAGTTTGAGGTCAGGTGATGTGATTCCTCCAGTTTTGTTCTTTTTGCTTAAGATTGCCTTGGTTACTCAGGCTCTTTTTTGGTTCCATATAATTTTTAAAATAATTTTTTTCTAGTTCTGTGAAGAATGTCTTTTTGGTAGTTTGACAGGAATATAATTGAATCTATAAATTGCTTTGGGCAGTATAGCCATTTTAGTGATATTGATTCTTCCTACTCATGAGCATGGGATGTTTTTCCATTTGTTTGTGTCTTCTCTGATTTCTTTGAGCTGTGTTTTGTAATGCTTATTGTAGAAATCATTCTCTTCCCTGATTAGCTGTATTCCTAGGTATTTTTTGTGGCAGTTGTGGATGAAATTGCCTTTCTGATTTGGCCCTCAGTTTGGTTGTTATTGGTGTATTGGGATGCTAGTGATTTTTGTACATTGATTTTGTATCCTGAAACTTGTTTGTCAGCTGAATGAGCTTTTGGGCTGATACTATGGAGATTTCTAGATATAGAATCATGTCATCTGCAAGCAGAGATAGTTTGACTTCCTCTCTTCCTATTTAGATGCACTTTATTTCTTTCTCTTGCCTGATTGCTCTGGCTAAGAATTCCAATACTACAATAAATGGAAGTGGTGGGAGAGGACATCCTTGTCTTGTGCTGGTTGTCAAGAGGAATGCTTCCAGCTTTTGCCCATTCAGTATGATGTTGGCTATGGGTTTGTCATAGATGGCTCTTATTATTTTGAGGTATGTTCCCTCAATACCTAGTTGATTGAGAGCTTTTAATATGAAGTGATGTTGAATTTTATCAAAAGCCTTTTCTACATCTGTTGAGATAATCATGTGGTTTTTGTCTTTAGTTCTCTTTATATGATAAATCATATTTATTAATTTTTGTATGTTGAACCAACCTCATATCCCAGGTACAAAGCCTACTTGATCATGGTGGATTAGCTTTTTGATGTGCTGCTGGATTTGGTTTGCAAGTATTTTGTTGAGAATTTTTGCATTGAGGTTCATCAGAAATATTGGCTTGAAGTTTTCTTTTTTTGTGGTGTCTCTGCCAGGTTTTGGAATTAAGATGATATGGCCTCATAGAATGAGTTGGGAAGAAGTCCCTTCTCCTTAATTTTTGGAATACTTTTTGTATAAATGGTACCAGCTCTTGTTTTTACATCTGGTAGAACTTGGCTGTGAATCCATCAGGTCCTGGGCATTTTTTTGGTTGGTAGGCTATTTATTACTGATTCAATTGTAGAGTTTGAAATTGATCTGTTCAGGGAATCAGTTTCTTCCTGGCTCAGTCTTGGGAGGGTGTATGTGTCCAGGAATTTATCTGTCTCTTCCAGGTTTTCTAGTTTGTGTGCATAGAGGTGTTTGTAGTAGATTCTGATGGTTGTTTTTATTTCTGTGGGGTCAGTAGTAACATTCCCTTCATCATTTCTAATTGTGTTTTTTTGATCTTCTCTGTTTTCTTCTTAATTGGTCCAGCTAGTGGCCTATTTATTTTATTATTCTTTTTCAAAAAATCAACTTCTGGATTTGTTTGTCTTTTGAATGGTTTTTCATGTCTTGATTCCCTTCAGTTCAGCTCTGATTTTTGTTATTTCTCATCTTCTGCTAGCTTTGGGGTTGGTTTGTTCTTGCTTTTCTAATTCTTTCAGTTGTGAAGTTAGGTTGTTAATTTGAGATCTTTAGAACTTTTTGATGTGGGTATTTAGTGCTATGAGTTGCCCTCTTAATACTGCCTTAGCTGTGTCCCAGAGATTCTGGTATATTGTATCTTTGTTCTCATTATTTTTGAAAAACTTCTTGATTTCTGCCTTAATTTCATTATTTACTCAAAAGGCATTTAGGAGCATGTTGTTTACTTCCCATGTAATTGTACAGTTTTGAGTGATATTCTTTGTGTTGACTTCTATTTTTATTGTGCTATGGTCTGAGAGTGTGTTTGGTATGATTTTGGTTCTTTTACATATATTGAGGATTGTTTTATGTCCAATTATGTGGTCAATTTTAAGTATGTGCTATGTGGTGATAAGAAGAATGTATATGTTGTTGTTTTTGGGTGGAGACTTCTGTAAAGGTCTGTCAGATCCATTTGTTCCAATGCTGAGTTTAGGTCCAGAATATCCTTGTTAATTTTCTGCCTCAATTATCTGTTTAATACTGTCAGTGGAGTGTTGAAGTCTCCCACTATTATTGAGTGGGGGTCTATATCTCTTTGTAGGCCTCTAAGAACTTGCTCTATAAATCTGGGTGCTCCTATGTTGGATGCATATATATTTATGATAGTTAGGTCTTCTTGTTGAATTTGAACCCTTTACAATTATGTAATGCCCTTCCTTGTCTTTTATGATCTTTGCTTGTTTCAAATCTGTTTTGTCTGAAATTAGGATGGCAATGCCTGCTTTTTTCTGTTTTCCATTTGCTTGGTAGGTTTTCCTTCATCCCTTTATTTTGAGCCTATAACTGTCATTATGCATGAGATGAATCTCTTAAAGACAGCATACCGTTGGGTCTTGCTTTGTTATCCAGCTTGCCACTCTGTGAATTTTAAATGGTGCCATTTAGCTCATTTACATTCAAGGTTAGTATTGATGTGTATGGATTTGATCCTGTCACTGTGCTGTTAGCTGGTTATAATGCTGGCTTGTTTGTGTGGTTGCTTTACAGTGACACTGGTCTGTATGTTTAAGTGTCTTTTTATATTAGCTGATAGCAGTCTTTCCTTTCTATATTTAGTACTCCTTTCGAGATTTCTTGGAAGGCATGCTTGGTGGTGATTAAGTCCCTCAACATTTGCTTATCTGAAGAGGATCTTATTTCTCTTTCACGCAGGAAGCTTAGTTTGTCTGGATATGAAATTCTTGGTTGAATATTTTTTTCTTTAAGGATGTTGAATATAGTCCCCCAATCTCTTCTGGCTTATAGGGTTTCAGCTGAGAGGTCTGCTGTTAGCCTGATGGGGATCCCTTTTTTGGTGACCTGCCCTTTCTCTCTAGCTGCCCTTAACATTCTTCATTTTGACCTTGGAAAATCTGCTGATATGTGTCTTGGGGATGACCTTCTTGTGTAGACTGTTGCAGGAGTTGTCTGTATTTCCTGAATTTGACTATTGGCTTCTCTAGCAAGGTTGGGGAAGTTTTCATGGATGACATCCTGAAATATATTTTCCAAGTTGTTCAGCATGACTCTTTGGGTTTGAATTCTAGCTTTACTACTTAGCCACTGGAGAACCTTTGATAAGAGGCATCTCTGAGCTCACTTTTATCATCTACAAAATAAGTCTAATGATAGCACCTACCTCATAGGATTGTTGTGAGCATTAAATGATACGTAAATACAAAGCTCTTACATCCATGACTGGTACATAGTAAGTGCCCTGGGAATATCATCTATGTTTATTAAACTGAAAATACTCTTTCCAGCTGTGTGTCGTGGCTCATGCTTGCAAACCCAGCATTTTGGGAAGCCAAAGTGACAGGACTGCTTAAGGCCAGGAGTTTGACACCAGCCTGGGCAACATAGCAAGACCCTATCTGTAAAAAAAATACCCCAAAACCAAAAAACAAAACCAAAAACCTTAGCACTTGAGGCTGCAGTAAGGTATGATCATGCCACTGAACTCCAGCCCATGTAACAGCAAAACCCTGTCTCAAAAATAAAATAAATAAAATAAAATAAAATAAAATAAAATGCTGTTTCCTCCAAGGAGATCTTTCTGAGGGCTGTCCTGGGCGAGGTGGGGCATCCCTTTTGTGTTCCCTTAGCAGGCTGCTTCCTCCCACAACCTCCAGACCCCTGTGTGCTAATTTCCTGTTTACTTTTCCATCTTCCCTACTGGACTGTTAGCTCCCAGAAGGAGAGGGCAAGGATCAGTCTTCTCCAAATCCTAGCCTCAGAGCATTCAGCCCATCAGTTCTGTGAGAATGAGAGTGCAATGGGCCATAATGCAAACTTTGTTGTATAGATACATTTATTGGGGCGGATGGTCTCTGGAGTCAAGGGGTAAGCTAGAAAGGGAAGAAATTATTGGGTTGTCAGAACAGAGAACAAAAACTTTCAATAGCTTTCTGGTGCTCTTAAAATCAAATCCCACATCGTAACTCTGGCATTTGTGGCTTGCATGATGCAGCCCTCATCTACCACTTGTCCATCCTCTTCAAATTATCCATGTCCCTTCTGGACTTGGGACTTTGCATGCACTTTTCCTTCTACCTGGAATGTAATTCCACCTTCTCATCACACTGCCGGCTCTTCCTTATCCTTCAGGACTCATCTGAAAGTCACCTCCTCAGAGAGGTCTTCCCAGATTTCCCAATCTAGATTAGGTACCTATCCTGTCTATATCTCTCTCTTGTAGCACCCTGTTCTCTTACTGTAGGACAATGATTATAATTTGTACCTACATATTTATGATGCAGTTATTTTGTTTCTGCCCGTATTTTCCAGAAGACTGTGAGCTCCCTGAGGACAGAGAGCAAGCTCTTCTTTGTGATATAGCCCCAGCACCTGGCACCTGGCAGGCATATAGTAGGTACCCAGTGAATGCCCTTCAAATGAATGTATATATGTGTGCCCTTACTTCATGAGGATTTCCATCTTGTCCTGCAGGCAGAAGCCAGCCTCCTGGGCTACGCTGTAAAACTTGGCCCTCATGCTGTTACACACCCCACTCTTGTACTGGATGTTGATGTCACAATTAGTGCGGCTGTGGACACAGATAAGAAGGGCTTGGGGAATGGAGCCCAGGGATGTCCCCTAGTAACCTGGGTCCCACTCTGGCCCCCCTTGGCACCAAGGTGCTCTGCATGTAGGACTCCCTGTAGCCACCTGGGTTCTCTGCCCTCACCTGGAGCCTTCCTAAGCATCCCCCTGGATGTAGGAAGGACAGATCTTCCCAATAGCATCAGGATGGTGGTTCAGACCCTATTAAATGAGCCCACGGTGAGACAGCTGGTCACTGGAGCCCAGCGAATGTTAAGGATGGGAGATGGAATTTGGAGCTGGGAGATTCAGGCTCAAAGTCCAGTTCCACCACTTCTTAGCTGTATGGCCTCAGGCAAGACATTTCACGTGGCCAGGTTTCTGCCTGCTCCTTTGTAAGATGGGATAATGCCCCTGCCTCATAGGATCAGTTTTGAGGAACAAGGAAGGTAATGAAGACAGAATGCTTTTCATGGTGCCTGGCACAGCGGAGGAGTTTCTTGCCATTGTCTGCATTGCTGCTCAGCTTCTTGACTATGAGTCCCTAAACCTGGGGGATCCCTTGTCCTTCAGCATCGTCTATGGCTTTAGGGAGTCTGGTCTGCATTGGGTCATTTCCACACCCCTGGAATATAGAGGGTGTGGTCACCACATTCCCTGTTGTGTGGCTCCTTCCATTGCCCTCCTGGCTTACTTTTTAGACTTCTTCTGGACTGGTTGGATGTGACTTTCTGCACTTGTACTGCTGGATCTCTCACTGAAACACAAAAGGATGGTTTCAAGTTGCTCAGAGTCTGCTTTTTAAGAAAAGGGTGTCCCCAGGGCTCCATGGCACCTGCTAGCTTCCAGGATTCAGGCAAGGGAGGTGGTGCTAATCAAGGCACCAGTCACAGAACTCTTTGAATTTCTTCCCACCTCTTGGCCTTTCCTCCCGCCATATCCCTGCCTGGAGAGTCCTCTTTGTTTATTTTCTACCAACTTAAATCCTATCCTGCCTTATGGTCCACAACAAGTCCTACAGTCCTATCTGAACTCTCCTGTCTAATTTTGACCTTCCGCCTCTGCATATTGTCAGGATTATGTCTTTTCTGGATCTCAGTTTCATTTGTGTAAAACTGTTCTTTTGTCTGGAGGGTGAATTGGCTTAGGACCTTTCCATACTCCTCTCCATAACCAACACTTAACACTGGGCCAGGTGCAGATTTAGTGAAGCCCAACACCCATTTTACCCCTTGTCAGTCTGTGAGCAAGCAGCTCCCTTCTGGATGGTCAGTTTCCTCATCTGTGACCCATCAACTCATCAGGCCAGCCAACCCTTTCTAGGTGTGGATGATTGAATCCTCATATGGATACACCCTCCTGTGACTCTGCCTGGGCAAGCTTCCTAGAGGGGGATGAGGAGCCCCTACGCCTGCCCACCACCCCCGCTCACGCCTTTCTCCAGGATCCTTGTTTAGGGACTTGGGCTTTCAGCACCATTGTCTAGCACCTTTGAGCTGACCGTGTTTCCCCTTCTTTCTTCCAAATGCTTGGAAAACTGTCTGACCACTTTATCTGTGTGGCTCTGGGGGAGGGGGTGGTAAGACTGTTTTCCTTATTAATAGGATGTGTGGGTAACCTTTTGCTTCTAGCCCTGTGGCATTTGGGACTTCTTTAGGCAGGCAGGCCTGGCCATTTTCCAGACCCCTCCCCATAGAAAAGGTCTTGGCCTTTGCTGGTTTCCCCAGAAGCTCACAGGACTAGATGTGGAGGTCTTAGGCCTAGTGGGCAAATCCTCATCCTACTTGGGTAAGAAGCAGGCCCCCATTAACAATATCCAGAAAGCCTTGATTTTGGATTCCAACCAGCTGCCCTAATCCCTGCAGATGAATTCTTTGGGGGAGCGTGGTGGCCCTGACCTTCCTCCTGTAGATGGCTCTCTTCTTTTCAAGAGCTTTGACAGTGATTGAGGGAGGAGGTGGGAGGTAAGGAAGGTGGTGTTATTAGTGAGTGATAAGCAAGAGACAGAAATAAGCAGCAAAGGACGCTTCTGCCTGTCTCACTCTGCGCCCCCCGCCTGGCCCTCTTTGAGTTTCAGCTGCACTGGTCTTTGCTTGGTGCTCCTGAGCTTCCTCCCGCCCCAGGACCTTTGCACATGCTATTTCCCCTGCTTGGAACAGCATTCCCACCTTTTCCACCTCCTAGTCTAGTCAATTCTCCTTTGTCCTTAAGTTCTCAGCTTAAACATCAGACTCAGTGTTGGTTAGCACCCAGTACCCCTACTTCTTTTTCAGAACACTTCACAGTCATGATGTTATGGCTAGCTGTAGGATTATCTGAGAAATGTTTGACTCTCCCATTAGATCAGCAGTTCTTAAGCCTGGGTAGAATTCAAGGGGTCCATGAATGCAGATGGGAAAAAAGTTGCATCTTTAGTTGAACTAACCTTCAACCAAAATAGAAATTGCAGGTATTTGCCTATCACATTACAATTGTGAGAGATAGTTTGAAAAATCATTTATACTCAACACTGATCCAAAATTACAGGAGTTGAGTTTTGTTATATAATGCATTGTGAAAGACACACATAGATTACCATATTCCAAATTTGATTGTAATATAGCAATCTAGATTACTATAAATTTCTTAGTGATCTTTTGTAATGTATAGTATGCATTTAAAAACATCTTTCTTAAAGGAGTCCATAGGTTTTCTCAGACTTCCAAGGAGTCTATGGCATAAAAGGTTATAACCCCAGCCCAGACACAGAGATCCACGAGGGCAGGCTGGGTTTGTTTGTGCTTGTTTCATTTGCTGCTGAATCCCCCAAACCTAGCACAGTTACTGGCACAGACGGGGAATCTAAGAATGTTCTCTCAATGGGCAGGGCTCATGCCTGTAATTCCAGCACTTTAGGAGGCCGAGGGAGGCAGATCACTTGAGGTCAGGAGCTCAAGACCAGCCTGGCCAACATGGTGAAACCCCGTCTCTACTAAAAATACAAAATTAGCAGGGCATAGTGGTGCGTGCCTGTAATCCCAGCTACTCGGGAGGCTGAGGAAGGAGAATCACTTGAACCCAGGAGGTGGAGATTGCAGTCAGCCGAGATCACACCACTGCACTCCAGCCTGGGTGACAGAGCAAGACTCCATCTTGAAAAAAAAAAAAAAGAGAATATTCTCTAAATGAACAAATAAATTGGGGGAAGATCTCCACCTCCCCCATTATAAATTACCCAAGTAAAGAGAAAGAGACATAGTCTTGTACCACGTCCTCCCTACCTCACTTCTCCATGACTAGAAGATTTTAACTTGATGGTATATAATTGCTGGGGAGAAATACCTGAATTCTCACCCCTGGCCCTGCAGTAAAGGGGCTTGTTTCTCATGAGGTCGTAAGAAGGAGAAAGTTCCCTCTTCCCTGTCCCACTTTCCATGGTCTGGGGAGGAGCGTCCCTGCAGTGGCCCCTGTAACTGTGGGCTGCCTTCCAAGGCACCTGCTGCAGGCTCCAGGCTTTCCTACCTTGATTTGTGGGTGGTCTGCATTTCCTTATAAGCAGAATTACTCTTGTTTTGTTTCAGCACTGACAAGAGGCTGCAAGGCAAAACGAGTCCTTTAACAAGCCGCTGAATTCATGAAGCTTTTGTGCAGTAACTACGTGTGGGAGGAGGGGGAATTCTCTTTCTAGAGCAAGAATCTTCAGCCTCTACTGAGCCTAGCACTCACCTGGAGAGTTTGCTAAGAATACAGATTCCTTGGCCACGTTTTCTGGGACTTGAATCATTGGCCTGGACGGGGGCCCCAGAAGGTGCATTTAGATCACACACACAGGTACACACACACACCCTATCCTAAAATTCCCCACCATACAGAAAATACTGTGAAATAATGCCCACCTGAAGTGCTTGTTAAAAAAATATAGCTACTGGCCAGGTGTGGTGGTTCATGCCTGTAATCCCAGCACTTTGGGAGGCCAAGGCGAGCGGATCACTTGAGGTCAGGAGTTCCAGACCAGCCTGGCCAACATTGCAAAACCCCGTCTCTACTAAAAACACAAAAATTAGCTGAGCATGGTGGTGCATGCCTGTAATCCCAGCTACTTGGGAGGCTGAGGTGGGAGAATCGCTTGAACCAGGGAGGCAGAGGTTGCAGTGAGCCGAGATCGTACCACTGCATACACACACACACACACACACACACACACACACACACACACACGTATCTTATTACCTCTGGATATTCTGATTCAGTGGGTTCTGGGATGAGGAAGGATAGAAATCTGTATTTTTCACAAGTAACCCAACTGCTTCTGATCTTCAGGGACACTACTATAAGATTTTAAGGAAAGGCTGTATTTTTAGATGACTAGGGGGCAGCCCGGCCTGGAGGCTGGGGGCTGGATATACTGGCTTGTGGGGATTTCTGAAAGCCCCACAGTTCGATATCAGCCTTGATGGGAGCAGATTTGGGATCTCAAGTGAGACAGGAATCCAGCTTCTAAAGTGAGGGGCAAAAGAGAATCTGCAGCTTTTCCTAACCGTCTCTCTGTAGCTCTGTATTGAAGCTTCAATATCTGCTGCCTTAGCAAAAGATTAGGGAGATTTTTTTTTCCCAGAGGAATTAATGAGGAAGGGAAACTTCAACACATTCTTGCTCTGTAACCATGGTTATTTATCATTAAATTGAAAGCAGAGGCCATGTGATGGGTCTCATGAGAACCAGGTTCTAGTGTGGTTTTGTCTTTGAAGACATTATGGAAGTCACTGCTTGTTGCTCTTTGACATCTGTGAGATGGGGTCATGGTAATGGTAAATGTATCTGTCTCAGCAGGAGAAGATTCTGTGGGGCAATATGTGTGGGATGAAAGTAACAACCGTCCTCACCACCATCCCCACCACCAACCTCACTGCCATTTATTGAATACTTACTCTATGCCAGGCACATGGTAGTATGTTATATAAATGCATTATCTGATTAAATGCTTAAAATGTTTCATTGAAGTAGGTGTTATTTCCATAACATTAGTAATATTTTACAGGGATAATATCATCTAATTATCACGACAACCCTTTGGGATAGGCTGCTAATGAGCCTCATTTTACAGACTGAGAATCAGGCTCAGAGAGGTGAAGCAACTTGCCCAACATCACCCGGCAATTAGTCATGGCCATGGAGACTGACCTTCGTTTGTCTGGTTCCAAAGCCAATGCTTCGATGTGACACAATCTCATTTTATAGATGAGAAAACTGAGGTTTAGAGAAAGGCTAGATGACTTGTCCAAGGGCCGCAGGTTTTGGATCCATGTCAGTCTGACTCCAAAGCCAGTGCTTGTGCTGTGAGTTCTTACGAAGGAAGGAACCTCATTGAGCTGATGCTTCATTATTATTGTCTGTCTCTAATGCTTATAAATCAGGCACAGCAGTGGGGGCCTTAGGGGTCAAGGTTGCCTCTGAGCACCTCCAAGTGCCACCTTCCAGAGAAGCCCCAATGAGAGTCGAGGCAGCCGCCAGCGAATTCATCGTTCGCAAGCAGAGGTGAGGTGTGATGCATGTGAAAGTGCACAGTGAACTGTAATTATGGTAATAACAATAACCAATAAGTCATAGTTGGCATCCCAGTGGGCTGAAGGCAATGATGAACCTCTTCTAGTGCCTCATTTATTTCCACAAAGGAATTTGCTTACTCAAAGGAATCCACACTTAGGAAGGGAACTCCGGCTCTAGGCTGTGTGCTCTCTGGGGCTTTTAGAGGTCAGAAGTGTGGTGGACGAGGCTTCCCACCAGAAAGAGGATGTCTTAGGTTCAGGTCTCATAGTACCTCCTTATGAGCCAATCATATCAGTTGCCAGCTTGAAACTTCAAAGGATTCCTGCTGCTCTTAGAATAAACACCAGAATCCTTGAGTTTCATCCCTTTTTGGCTGCATTCCAGTTCCTTGAAGGTGTTGTGGTCCCTTTTGACCACATTTGCACATGTGCTGCCCATAATACTCTCTTCCCCACCTCCCTACCCACCCATGCCAGCCTCATCAGGCTGGCTCATTTACATGCTTCATCCAAATCTCAGCTTAAAGCTTCTTCCTTGGAGGAAACTTCTCTGATCCCCATCCCCAACCCAGACTAGGTCAAATGCCCTTATTATTTGTTCTCACAGTTTCAAGCTTTCCTTTCATGGACACTTCTCACAATAATAATGAGTACACAGCCCGTACATGTTCATAAGTATTCACTCAAAGGATGAAGGAATAACCAGAAGATTCCTGAGAGGCAGTGTGGCTGAATGGCAAAGAGAAGAATGGTTTTTGGAATTAGAAATATCTGGATTTGCCAGGTATGGTGATTCACACCTGTAATCTCAGCATTTTGGGAGGCCGAGGTGGGAGGATTGCTTGAGCCAGGAGTTCGAGACCAGCCTGGGCAGTATAGCGAACCCTGTCTGCAAAATTAAAAAAAAAATTAGCCAGGTGTGATGGTGTGTGTCTGTAGTCCCAGCTACTTAGGAGGCTGAGTTGGGAGGCTCACTTGAGCCCAGGAGTTGGAGGCTGCAGTGAGCTATGATTGTGCCACTGCACTTCAGTTTGGGCAACAGAGCGAGACCCTGTCTCTAAAACAAAAGTAAACCGGTAAGAAAGGTCTAGATTAGAGTCATGACCTTATCATTCACTAGCTGAGTGACCTTGAACTAGTCACATAGGCTCTCTGGGCCTCATTTCCTGATTTGTAAAATAAAGATAATAGTACCTACCTTGTAGGATTATTGTAAGAACTCAGAGAGGTGATACATATAAACAACACAGCTCAGTGCCTGTCACAGAGAAAATGCTCAACAGCTGGCAACTACTACTGTTAATGTGATTGCTATTATTCTAAGCTTTATTTGCCCCAGGAGTCAAGAGCACATACCTGGGTGCTTTCCTTTGCATCCCATTTTCTATCGTGATTGTCCTCCGGGCGTCTTCCCGAACCATCTCCAGGAGCTTCTGCAGATCTGATGAGAATATGAGAGGTCACTCTTGACCAGAAGCCACCCCTGAGACAGGATTGTGCAGGACAGGGTGCAGCCCCCAAGCTGGGGTCACCTCTGCTCCTGAGGGTTGGGGATCTGGAGAGGGATTCCACTGGGGTCCAGAAGAGGCGGCTCATAGTGTTGGGCTTGTTGCAAATCTAACCATGCCATGCCCCTGCTTAAGAACCGTCAGTGGCTCTCTGTGTTACCTTTGGCTAATGCCTGTAACACCAGTACTTTGGGAGGTGAAGGCGGGCAGATCACTTGAGGCCAGGAGTTCGAGACCAGCCTGGCCAACATGGTGAAACCCTACCTCTAAAAAAATACAAAAATTAGCTGGGTGTGGTGGTGGATGCCTGTAATCTCAGCTTCTTGGGGGGCTGAGGCATGAAAATTGCTCAAACCTGAGAGGCAGAGGTTGCAGTGAGCTGAGATCGTGCCACTGCACTCCAGCCTGGGTGATACAGTTAGACTCTGAATCAAAATCATAACAATAATAATAAAATAAAAAATAAAACTTAAATAAATTCATTCAACACGGCCTGTGAGGCCTGCCAGGACCCAGCTACTCTTTTTCTCCCCGGTTTCATCTCCCTTCCCTTCCCCACCTTCGACTCTACTGCAGCTGGAAAGAACTGTTTCCAAAGCTGAGAAGAAATCATCTTGCTCAGGAAAACCCTCTGTGGTCTCCACAGGCCTGAATTTTTAAACCAGCAATCCACAGGCTGAATTCAGCTTACAAATGTGTTTTATTTGATTCCATGCGGATGCCAACCTGGAAGATTTCACATGAAAATCGAGACCTCCAGCTTCCCTAGAAAAGAGTCTGAGATGGGACTGCACTGCCTCCATTTCTGCTGCATGCTGGATGTGCCTTTAGATAGGCGACTGTTCTCCATTTCCCCACAGCTCCCACCACTCCTCCTTGCCTTGACCTAACTTTTATTTTCATATTTAGTATTGATTTTTGACTGGGTGCAGTGGCTCACACGTATAATCTCAGCACTTTGGGAGGCCAAGGTGGGAGGATTGCTTAAGTTCAGGAGTTCGAGGCCAGCCTGGGCAACATGGAGAAACCACCGTCTCTACTAAAACAAAAATATAAAATATTAGCTGGGCGTGGTGGGGTGCACCTGTATTCCCAGTTATTCAAGAGGCTGAGGTGGGAGAATCACCTGAGCCTGGGAAGTCAAGGCTGCAGGGAGCCAAGATCATACCACTGCACTCCAGCCTGAACGACAGAGTGAGACCCTGTCTCTGAAAAAAGAATAATGTTGATTTTTGTATAGTGTAGAAATATTTCTTCATACCTGACTGTTACGGGTTGAAATGTGTGACCCTCTCTGCCAAGATATGCTGAAGTCCTAATCACCAGGACCTCAGTCGATGACCTTATTTGGAAATAGGGTCACTGCAGATGTAATGACCATTGTGTCATTTAACGATGGGGACACATCTTGTGAAATGCGTCATTAGGCGATTTTGTCATTGTGTGAACATTATAGAGTGCACTCACACAAACCTAGATGGCGTAGCTTACTATACACTGGGCATAGCTTACTATACACTTGGTATATACAGCTTTTTTGTTCCCAGGCCACGAACCTGTACAGCATGTTACTGTACTGAATACTGTAGGCAATTATAACACAATGTTAAGTATTTGTGTATCTAGGGATAACATAGAAAAGGTACAGCCAAAATAGGGTATAAAAGATAAAAAATAGTACACAATAGAGGGTACTTATCATAAATGGAGCTTCCAGGACTGAAAATTGCTCTAGGTGAGTCCGTGAGTGTGTGGTGAGTGAATTCGAAGGCCTAGGACATTACCGTGGACTTTATAAACACTGTACACTTAGGCTACACTAAATTTACTAAAAATGTTTTTCTTTCTTCAATAATAAATTAAACTTAGCTCACCGTACTTTTTTAAACTTTATAAGCTTTACATTTTTTAAACTTCTTGACTCTTTTGTAATAACACTTAGCATAAAACACAAACACATTGTATATCTGTAAAAAACGTTTTTAATATCCTTATTCTATAAGCATTTTTCTATTTTAAAAAATTTTTTACTTTTAAAATATTTTTGTTAAAAACTAAGGACAGATGCGGTGGCTCATGCCTGTAATCCCAGCACTTTGGGAGGCCGAGGTGGGTGGATCACCTGATGATGGGAGTTCAAGATCAGCCTGGCCAACATGGTGAAACCCTGTCTACTAAAAATACAAAAAAAAAATTAGCCAGGTGTGGTGGCAGGTGCCTGTAATCCCAGCTACTTGGGAGGCTGAGGCAGGAAAATCACCGGGAGGTAGAGGTTGCAGTGAACCGAGATTGCGCCACTGCACTCCAGCCTGGGCAACATGAGCGAAACTCCGTCTCAGGGGGAAAAAAAAAAAAGAAAAGAAAAGGAAACTAAGCCACAAACACACATTAGCCTAGGCCTATACAGGGTCAGGATTATCAATATCGCTGTCTTTCACCTCTACATCTTGTCCTGCATAAGGTCTTCAGAGGCGGTAACAAGTAACACACGTGGAGCTGTCATCTCCCATGGTAACAATGCCTTCTTCTGGAATATCTCCTGAAGGATCTACCTAGGGCTGTTTTATGATTCACTGTCTTTTTTTTTTTTTTTGAGATGGAGTCTCGCTCTGTCGCCCAGGCTGGAGTGCAGTGGCGCAATCTCGGCTCACTGCAAGCTCCGCCTCCTGGGTTCACGCCATTCTCCTGCCTCAGCCTCCCGAGTAGCTGGGACTACAGGCGCCCACCACTGCGCCCGGCTAATTTTTTCTATTTTTAGTAGAGACGGGGTTTCACCATGGTCTCAATCTCCTGACCTTGTGATCTGCCCGCCTCGGCCTCCCAAAGTGCTGGGATTACAGGCGTGAGCCACCGCGCCCAGCCATTCACTTTCTTTTTATAAGCAGAAGGAATACACTCTAAAATCACAATAGAAAATAAAGTATAGTACTTACATAAACCAGTACCATAGCCATTTTATCATTATCAAGTACAGTACTATGTACTGTACATAATTGTGTTATACTTTTATATGCAGTACAGACCTGTGAATAACATAGTGTGCTATGATATCATGATGGCTAAGATATATTAAGCAACAGGAATTTTTCAGCTTCACTCTAATCTTATGGGATTACTGTCGTATATGTGGTCCATTGTTGACCGAAACATTGTTATGTGACACGTGATTGTAGTTAAGTCAAGGTGATGTCATATTGGAGTAGGATGAACCCTCTATCCAATGACTAGTGTCCTTATAAATAGGAAAGAGAGATACATAGGGAAATGGTGGCTATGTGATGACAGGGGCTCTAGATTCAAGTGATGCATTTATGAACCAAGGAATGCCAAGGATTGCCAGCACCCACCAGAAAAGTCAAGGAACGATTCTCTCCTATGGATTTCGGAAGATGCATGGCCCTGTGGACACGTTGGTTTGGATGTTTAGTATCCAGAGCTATGAGACAAAAAGTTTCTGTTGTCAGAAATTTTACAGCTGCTGCAGGAAACGAACACACTGACACTCCAAAAAGCTGGAAAATGAAATAGAGATAGTCCTGTCTTATGTCAATACATATTTGCAAATCCCTGGATATCTCAATTCTTTCCATTCCCTAGCATGGAATCTGCTTTGATACAAAACCATGAGCTTTGGGACTGCTTTTTCAGAATGTTTGTAGCTGTCCACGGTGCTGACATGTAACAGTGTGAGGTTGTCCTTTGATGAGTGTAACTACTCCAGAATTTCTCCCCAGATTTATGAACAAGAAGAGGGAAGAAGGGACTTAGAGTGAGAAGAGGAGAAAATACATAGAGAGCCATTGGACATCAGAGATATATCAAGAAATAAAAGAGAGGAGACTTTTGAGATGGTTTTTAAATAATTCCAGGAACTAAGAAGAGAACTACGACAGCCAACTACTGGAACTTGAGCAACCAAAGGGAGAGCCTTAAACATGTATTCTTAGTGGTGCAACCTAGTTACATCTCAAAATGAACAAATATGCTAGATGGCTGTCTCCCCTGCATAAAATAATTTTTTATTTTAATTTTCTATCTTTGTGGGGAATATTGGTGGCTTGTACCATCTCAGAACAGAGAGCAGTGTGGCTGATGTTGGTTTCGTGCACTTTTGATAGATCTATCACATTTTCCTCCCTCCTCTGGGGTTCTGGAAGGATGCTGTCTTCCCATCTCCATCCATTGCATCTGGTAGGGTGCCCACCTGTGGACTCCTGCAGCACTGTCCTTCTGACCCCTATCACAGCATTGATTTCATGTGATAGCTATTTTCTGTTCACTTGCAGGTCTTCCCCTCTAGGCTGTGAGTTCCTTGATGTCAGGGGCCACATTTTATTTGTCTTTTTATTGATAGCACCTGGCAGCATGCTTAGCACATGGGGTCTCAGTCAATAGTTGCTAAACGTAAAAGTGAACAACTAGGGAGGAAATAGAGGGAAGGATTTGGGACTACGAGTTAGATTTGGATATTGATGAACAATGACAATACCAGTGCAGACACCTCATTCCTTGGTGGATACTTGCAGTTGACTCAAGCTCAGGTGTCAAAAGCCATACCTGGAAGGGGGTCATGAAGCCTAGTGCTTCCCAAGACCGTTTGTGTATTGTGTACATCCAGCTTTGCATATTAACGCAATTACTGGATGCTAGGAAAGAATGCCTTTCCTTAGTGACTTTGGAGCCATCTAGGCTGTGACAAATGTCAGCATTAAGCCATTTTCTACTCCAGCTCTCAATTTGTGGGCATGTTTCCATTTAACCTGAACTTGACCTTTATTTTTGTCTTGTCATGCCCACCTTCCCTAGAGCCACAGGTCCTAGAATCCTTGGAGTGTGTCCAGAAGCCTATTAGCAAGGGAGCTGTGATTGGTTCTCCTAGCTTCTTCCCTTCTCTTTGGAGCCAAGCAGCAACATCTGACTGCTCCACCACTCCAACCCCCAACGTATAAGCAAACCAGCCTAAGGGTGGGTGGATATGGATATCAGCAAATGACCACAGCTACCTGGCACATCAAGCAGCCCTCCTAGAGCACCAAATGTCAAATTATATCCCCAGAGAAAAAAATCCTGACTTCCTTTCTCCATTTCCCATGCCCAGCCTGTCTAAGAATCTCACCCTTGAATGCCTAAATCCATTTCTTCTTTTTGGGGAGGGGGAATAGAGGAGGTTTTTTTTTTTTGTCATATGGGGCTAATTTGAAGGGAAACATGAGATGGCATAGGACTCATATTTTGAGTTGTTATTTAAGTGAGTTTCTCCCTAATCATTCCAAGACTCAGAGCTTCAAGACCAGCAGGAGGAATAGCCTGGGCTTTTGTTTTTTGGGATTCTTCCTGCCATTGATTTGGGGAGGGGATCATTCCACAGAGAGGCTGCAACCTGCTGTCTCCAATGATTTGTATCCACAAAGACTTCATTATGCAGAAGCCTTGGAAATTAGACCTTGGTCAAATAGTGTGTCTCTCAGAATAGGACTCATGAATTCAGAATCAATTTGAGGAGGTTTTAGAAGGCAAGAGAGGCTGGGAAATTAACCTACTTTTGTCAAGGCTGTGACAAATGGGATGGAGGTTAAGGTATAAATGGAGGAAAAGGTTTGGGAGGCTAAAGTAGCAAACTTTTCCTCCCAGAGGAAATTCATTTTTTTTCAGTCATTTTTGTGTTCCTACTGCATGCTAGGATAAAGGTAAATAAGATGTCACTGTTGCACACCTGCAGGGAGCTCACATTCCTTTTCCCCTTCTTTCTTAGTAAGTGAACTGTGATTCTTTCTATGCGTATAAGGGGAAGCATTTGCTAGCTCATTTTTTTCAGCATCCTTTGCAGCTGGGCATGGCCCTGTGACTAAGTTCTGGGCAATGAGATTTTGGTAGAAGTGTGGTATGGGGCTCCTGAGTGGATTGCTTAAACTCCGCTGGGAATGGACACTTTCGTACTTTGCTTACTTCCTTTTTCTTCCACCCTAGAATGTGAACGTGATGGCTGGAGTTCTGGCAGCCATGGTGGATTATGAAGTGGTGTTAAGGATGACACAGAAGAAAGCAGGGAAAGTAGGATCCCTGATGATCTATCGAAGCCACCTTACCAGCCCTAGACTGATTTTCTTTAACCTGTACAAAAAATAAGCTTTTATCTTTTTTAAGCCACTGTTTTTTAGGTCTCTGTACTGAGCCATAAGAAGTTCCTACTGGATACAGTGAGATGCATTTTAAGTTAAAATTAGTAATTCAATAAAAGCAAATACTAACTACTAAGAGACAAGTGAAAAGGAAACCTGGGTGAGTCAGAGAAGACTTTACAGAGGAGGGAACATTTGAGCTGGGTCTTGAAGGTTCAGCAGGAGTCCACCAGACTGAAGGGTCAAGGATGAACAGGCATTTCAAGTAGAGAAAGTCATACAAGAGTGTGCATTGTTTAAAAAGAAGAAAGTGTTTTGATGAGGTTGGAGTGCCCCACTTAAGGTGTGAACTAGCAAGGGCTGACCTGGGCAGCCTGTGGCAAGATCGGAGGTAATGTATTAGAGAACAGGCAGAGTCATTGAAAGATGTTGAGCTAGAGAGAACTATATCAGATTTTTCATTTAGAAAGTCCCTTCTGTCTCAACATGGAGAAAAATAAGTGGGTAAAGGCAGGACAAGAAGCAGGGAAACTAGTTAGGAGGCTGTTGCTGTTTTCTAGGTGAGAAGTGAAGAGACCCTAGACCAGAGGTCCAAAACTCAGGTGGCCTTCAGGGGCCAGATACCAAAAATGAGTGACACAAGTTGATGTAAAAAAAATCAGTTTGCTCTCTTGGTCCATCTTTTATTTTTTATTTTTCCTGAAGATTTGGGTAAAGCAGAGCAATCAAATTTGACTTGAGGGCCAGATTTCTTGGGTTCAAATTCTGCCTTCATCACTTACTAGCTGTGTGACTTGGGGCAAATAACTTAACCTCTCTGTGCCCCAATGTTCTCATCAGCAGAGTAGGCATAAAGAAGTTCTTGTGAGGATTAAATGAATTAATGTACATATAAAGGAGCTGATACAAAAATACTTTTAAGTGTGAGTTATAGTTTTATCATCATCATCATCATCATCATCATTCTAAAGAAAACAATAGGGCAAATGTGTTAATAAATGGTCACACACTCAGCCAACCAGAGCAATGAGTGGGGCAATAGGGAGTGATGAAGACTGTGGAAAACTGGAGAACACAAACCTCACTTGAAGGGACCAAGCTCCAGTTGATTGTTGTCATTCAGGATTGCAGGCCCACTGTTACCACAGGGAGTAATTTATTTTATTTGTAGAGATGGGGTCTGGCTATGTCAGCCAGGCTAATCTCTAGCTCCTGGCCTCAAGTGGTCCTCCTGCTTTGGCCTCTCAAAGTGCCAGGATTATGAGTGTGAGCTGCCATATCTGGCCAAGAGTGTTTTGTTTGTAAAATGTAGAAGTTTTAGGTAAAATATCTTAATCTTTAAAAGTCACAGCTACTTTTCAAAAAAACAAAAATTTTTGTGTATGCTAAACAAAACGTAAGTGTCAGGATCTCCGTATGTGCCCCTAGTTTTTTATCTTCAAGACAAAAGCAAAAGGTTTGAAGAGGGTAGGGTTTGCGGGAGTTTTAGGAGACAGCACTGATCAGAGCAGGTGAGTGATTGGATGTGAGAGGAAAGTGGCCACTGGGGACAGGTCTGACAGGCCTTCGGTGTTGCAGGTGCCTAGAGAGATGCTCCATTTACCCCTCCCCTCACTGCAAAGTCTCAATCCTCTGCTGCTCCCTTCTGCCACCAGCGCTAGTGTTCTGTTTGTCCCAGGAGAACCATGTGCAAGCTCTGGGACTGGGGCGGGCCCTTGAAGTTGGGCTATGGCTCTACTCTTCTTATCTAAGAGCAAAGCTTTTAGAGTTGAAAAAAAAAAATGAAGACATGGATATAACACCAATAACCACACAAACACCTTGGAAAAGTAAATCAGGTCTAGTCTCTCCTGTACTGAAAACTTTCCAGATACTTCCTCTTGCACCTGGAATAATTCTAAAGTCTTACTTGCTCCACAAACGCCCTGCATGCTCTGGCCCCTGCCTCCCTCCCCAGCTTCAGGTCTTCAGGTTTTCACGTCTCAGTTCAAACATCAGACCTGAGAGAGTCTTCCTTGATTACCCTTGCTAATTTAGATTCACACCCACCAATAGTCTCTCTCTATCCCAGCATCCTGTTGTTTCTCTTCCGACCTCATATTATATGCAATTGCCTTGCTAGTTACAACTTGCTTTCTCTCTCTCTCTCGCTCTTTTTTTTTTTTTTTTTTTTGAGATGGAGTCTTGCTCTGTTGCCAGGCTGGAATGCAGTGGTGTGATTTCAGCTCACTACAACCTCTGCCTCCCGGGTTCAAGCCATTCTCCTGCCTCAGCCTCCTGAGTAGCTGGGACTACAGGCGCACGCCACCACGCCCAGCTAATTTTTGCATTTTTAGTAGAGACGGGGTTTCACCATGTTGGCCAGGATGGTCTCGATCTCTCGACCTTGTGATACGCCCTCCTCAGACTCCCAAAGTGCTGGGATTATAGGCGTGAGCCACCATGCCATGCCATGACTTTCTTTTTTATTACTTTATTTATTTTTATAAACATGGTCTCACTCTGTTGTCCAGGCTGGAGTGCAGTGGTACAACCATAGTTCACTGCAATCTTGAAATCCTGGACTCAAGTGATCCCCCTATCTCAGCCTCCCAAGTAGCTAGGACTACAGGCATGTGCCACCATGCCTGGCTAATTTTTAAAATGTTTCATGTAGAGATGGGGTCTCACTATTTTGCCCAGACTGGTCTCAAATTCCTGGACTCAAGCCATCCTCCTGCCTTGGCCTTCCAAAATATTGGAGTTACAAGCATGAGCCACTGCACTCAGTCTATAGATTTCTTATTTATCATTTGTCTCTTCTAAAACATAAGCTTGGGAAGGGCGGGTACTCAAGTAACTCAGTTTTGGGCACACAGTAGGTGCTCAAAAAGTATGTGTTAAATGAAAGAAGAATCAAGAAATCCATAAGTGGACAGGAAGCTGAGGTGGGAGGGTTGTTTGAGCGCAGGAGTTTGAGGCTGCAGTGAGCCATGACTGTGCCACTGCATTCCAGCCTGGGCAACAGAGTGAGACCCTGTCTGTAAAATAGAGAAGAGAGACAGAAAAGAAATATATAAGAATCACATATCTGCTGATGGTCTATCTTAGTTTCTTCCCATCTCAGATACTACTTCTTCTGTTCAGAAAACAGCTTTTCGGGGCTTGGGACCTTTCCCAGCCCCCTGTTAACAGGCAGGGGCGGTGGGGACTTTTCCCATCGGCAGTCATTACTCTGAACCCTGACCACCCAGTGGACTTTTGCACTTCTGCTCACTTCCATCTTTGACCATCAGGGCCCCACACAGATTCTTGGTCTGCCTTGACCTCCTTTTTCACCTCCTTGAATCTATGCGACGCCCAATCCTTGTCACTCAGCCTGGCCTCGGCTGCCACAGGCATTCCAGATGGTGTGATAGAGAACACTGGCCGAGACCAGGTGCGGTGGCTCAAGCCTGTAATCCCAGCACTTTGGGAGGCCGAGACGGGTGGATCACGAGGTCAGGAGATCGAGACCATCCTGGCTAACACAGTGAAACCCCGTCTCTACTAAAAAAATACAAAAAACTAGCCGGGCGATGTGGCGGGCGCCTGTAGTCCCAGCTATGCAGGAGGCTGAGGCAGGAGAATGGCGTAAACCCGGGAGGCAGAGCTTGCAGTGAGCTGAGATCCAGCCACTGCACTCCAGCCCGGGTGGCAGAGCAAGACTCTGTCTCAAAAAAAAAAAGAGAACACTGGCCAAACAGGCAGGTTCAGCTGGACACCACTGAGGGGACACAGCAGATGGGGAGAAAGCAGGAAGATGTCCCATGCATCAGAGTCAAGAATTTTGTGGTGGGCCATTCCTCCTTCATGTCCTTGTCTTACCCTCTCTTCTTTCTACCTTCTCCGTCTTTCTGTATGAATCCTTCTGGATCCTTCTCTTGCTTTTCCTATCTCCTTTTACTATACAAGCTCAAGCCAGAAAGTTCTGAAAATGAATGTTTTATGTGACTTTTGGAATCCAGTCACGATTCTGTCTAGTAGAGGTCCACAGCACCCCACTGAAAATATTGTGCAAAATTGTATATATGTGTATGTTTGAATTTTTTTCTTGTGTGAGGGCTCATAGATTTCAATGAATTTTCCTTTTTGTTTCCTTCCCTTCCTCCTTCCCCCTTCCCTTCTTCTCTTCTTTTTTTTTCTTTTCTCTTTTTGAGACAGGGTCTCGCCCTGTTACCCAGGCTGGAGTGAAGAAGCAAATCACAGCTCACGGTAGCCTCTACCTCCTAGGCTCAAGCTATTTTCTCACCTCAATCCTCTACCTCCTAGGCTCAAGCTGTCCTCCCACCTCAGCCTCCTGAGTAGCTGGAACCACAGGCACATGTCACCATGCATGGCTAATTGTTTTTTTTTTTTTTTTTGGAGAGGTTTCACCATGTTGCCCAAGCTGATCTCAGATTCCTGAACTCAAGTGATCTGCCCACCTCCACCACCCAAATATCTGGGATTACAGACATGAGCCACCATGCCTGGCCTAATTGGATATTTTTTTTTTTTTTTTGAGACGGAGTCTGGCTCTGTCGCCCGGGCTGGAGTGCAGTGGCCGGATCTCAGCTCACTGCAAGCTCCGCCCCCCGGGTTTACGCCATTCTCCTGCCTCAGCCTCCCGAGTAGCTGGGACTACAGGCGCCCGCCGCCTCGCCCGGCTAGTTTTTTGTATTTTTTTTTTTTTAGTAGAGACGGGGTTTCACCATGTTAGCCAGGATGGTCTCGATCTCCTGACCTCGTGATCCGCCCGTCTCGGCCTCCCAAAGTGCTGGGATTACAGGCTTGAGCCACCGCGCCCGGCCTAATTGGATATTTTTTAAGGGACTTGCCTCTCTCAAATTTTGAGCCACTGAAAAGGCTTTTTCAGGGTGTAGATCACAGAGCAATACAACTTCCATCTATCAAATGTTCAGAAAGACAAATCAGTAGAGACAGAAAGCAGGTTTGTGGTTGCCTGGGGGCTCTGGGTAAGAAGGGCAGAAGCTTTTCTTTCGGGTGGTTGGAAATGTTCTGAAATTAGATTGTGGTGATGGTTACACAACTCCAAGTTTACTAAATATCACTGAATTGCACATTTAAAATAAGCAAATTTCATGGTATATAAATTATATCTCAATAATAAGGCTGTTTAAAAAAGTAGACACTGAATTTCAAAGACTTAGTATAAAAGAGGATATAAAATATCTCGTTAATAATTTTTACATTGGTTACACATTGAAATGATAATGTTCTGTATAAATTGGGCTAAATTAAAAAAAAAATGTTTTGAGATGGAGTCTTCCTCTGTGGCCCAGGCTGGAGTGCAGTGGCATGATCTCGGCTCACTGCAACCTCTGCTTCCCAGGTTCAAGCGATTCTCCTGTCTCAGCCTCACAAGTAGCTTGGATTACCGGTGCGCGCCACCATGCCCAGCTGCTTTTTGTATTTGCAGTAGAGTCAGGGTTTCACCATGTTGGCCAGGCTGGTCTCAAACTCCTGACCTCAAATGATCTGCCTGCCTCGGTTTCCCAAAGTGCTGGGATTACAGGCGGGAGCCACTGTGCCTGGCCTAAATAAAAATATTTTTAAAATTAGAAAAGGGCAGTTGGTGACCACAGGCTGTCTCTGTAGGAGAAATGGCTCAGGGCAACCCAAGTTATGGAGTATATTTCTGATCTCCACTGGGGAAAACAAAGAGGTCCAAGGAAATTGAACAAGGATGGGGGATCCCATGTCACCTTTAAATGACTGGAGGGGGACTTGAGGCAAGAGGGTTTCTTGATGTCTGATGTCTAGCTTAAAGGCAAAGGGTCAGGGTAGATGAGTCAGATCTCAGGTAGGACTTACTCATAGACAGAGGTTCTTCATCTGGCTTGGTTGAAGATGACTCATTGTCCTCAATATCTTTGCTGCTGGTCACCTGGGTGTTCACACTCGGGGGCTCATCTGAGCCAGGGTTCACAGAGATCATGCTGCTCTGGGGAGAGGACACCCCACTGGCCCGACTCAGACTGAGTGTGGAGCCTCGCCGGCTTGGTTTGCGGTTGGTGACTCGCATTGTAGGAATTTTGAATTTCTTGGTCTAAAGGAAAGAGAAGAAAGAGAGGTTTCAGGAAGGAGGGGGAAAAAGATGGAAGAAAGAAAGAAGGGAGGGAAGGAGAGAGGTGGGGAGGGACAGCAGACAAAAGCAAAGCCTGGGACTGACTGTGAATTCCTTCTGGCTCTTTCCAAATACCGTGAGATATATTCTGGATCTGGAGTGACCTTTTGTCAGAAATCGAGATGATGTTAAAATGTGTATTATTTGAAGCAAATGTGGCGGAATGTATTCTATTGAACGAGCTCATGGTTGCCCAAGAAGTCACCGTAGGAAGCCACACGTGTTTGCCGTGATGATGTCAATGCCCAGAACAGGTTTTGACTTTTGTAATAACGATTGGAGTTGATTTTCAAACTGTATGTGAGGATGGGTCTAATTTTTCAACTAATCTTGGTTTTGGCTCCAGATTCCATGTATATACTTCCTGGTTCCCAAGTTGACACCTGGACCGCAAAGAATAATTTGTAATCATGGAGGTTTTCTAAAGAACACAGAATAGGGAAATTCTAGGCCTGACATTTAGGAAGTGAGTGGGAGGAAGCAGATTTGTCTGGTGCAGTGGCATTCTTGGGGGAGGAGCCATGGTGGTAGTGGGCTAGGAGAATTGGATGATAAGTTCTGGAAGGGACTGAGAGGTAGGTAGGGAAAGTCCTGTGGATTTTTAGAAGGAAAAGAGTAAGAAAGAGTACACACATACTGTGTGTGTGTGTCTGTGTGTACCTTCCTGCAAGATTGGTGTCACTTCAGAATGCACTGTTTGGGGTTATGTCCTCATATAACTCATCCAAGTTTCAGCGAGGCTTCCTAACCTCCTCAAGGTCACAGCAAGAAAATAGCAGAACCAGAATTCAGACCCAAGTCAGGTTAATGCCAAAGCTCATTACTATGCCTGGCTTCAAAATACTGCAAAAGTTTTTTTCAGTGGCATCGAAAATGCCCTTTATCCCATGCTAATGATTCTTTATGACATTTAAAATGCCAGGTTTACACAGGGGACGAACAGGCCCTCAGATGCCCCAGAGAAAGAGCTCAACACAGAGTGGGCTGTAGTTTATATTCAGTTAATAGAAATAATTTTATTTGAGCACATTTAAAATGAAAGCTCTTGTTGGGTAGACTGGTGTTTTCTTTAGATGAAACTCATAGCATTTGATACCCTGGCAAAGGTGATAGGGAGAAGAGATAGCACTGAAGACCACACCAACATTTAATATACATTGCACAGGGTGGAGAAAATTGTATTCAGCAGAATTCATTTCAGGGAGTCCACTGTATGTGATCAGAAGCAATATTTCGAATGGCTACCTTGTAGGGCACTGAATATGAGTGGAACCTTCTTGCACTAGAAGAGGGGAGGGATTTCTTGGTTGCACAGGAGAGGGAGAAGGTTGGGAAGAGGAGGGAGAAGATGTGGGCTTTAAGATTTGATCTCTCCTTGTGCCTGCCTCATCTCTCTCAAATCTTCAGTGAAATTCTATACAAATGACAGAATGCTTCAGAATATGATAGACTGGAGAAATGGAATTTGAACTGGATTTAACCAGATCTTTAAGAGGCCATGCAAGTTACAAAATGACTGATTAAGAAAAGCCAAGTACCCAAAGCAGGCATGTCCTCTCCTTTGATAAATTAGGAGCTTGGTACAGTGCTCCCGTTGTCCTGACACTGCAATTGGTCAAGAGCTTGCCAGGACTGACAGAAGGCCCCTCTACCCTTTATCACTCTGAGGAGAGAGGATATCAGAGCTCAGGGATGAATCATGTAGAAGTTGCCTCTTTCCATTTTATCTAGAACAATATGAATTCCTGACTCTAGAAACCAGGCTCTTCAGATCAACGTCATTTTAAAATTTTTATCTTTATTTTTATTTGACAGGATCTCACTCTGTTTCCCAGGCTGGAGTGCAGTGGTGCAATCTTAGCTCACTGCAACCTCTGCCTCCCAGGTTTGAGCTATTCTCTTGCCTCAGCCTCCCAAGTAGGTGGTATTACAGGTACCCACCACCATGCTTGGCCAATTTTTGTTGTTGTTGTTGTTATTTTTTGGTAGAGATGGGGTTTCACCATGTTGCCTGGGCTGGTCTTGAACTCCTGAGCTCAAGCAATCTGTCTGCCTTGGTCTCCCAAAGTGCTGGGATTATAGTTGTAAGCCACTGTGCCTAGTAAGATCAATGTAATTTTTGAAGGGTGGACAGATGGTGGCATGGGGTAGCTTGGAATCTTGCAGTGAGCACTGGAGTCAGAGTCAGGGGACCTCGGGGGGACCTTTAGTACGTCACTCTGCCATGCCTCAGTTTCCTCATTTATAAAACTTAGGGGATAGCCTGGGACAATCTCAGAAGAGCCTTCCATACCAGGATTCTGTGCGTATCTTCCTTGAGCTAGGATTTCATCTTATGCTCCCAGAGTTGCCATTAATTAAAATTTAATTAACCACCCTAGCCAGGAAATCCAAAGTTAAGGGCTAACACTTGTGATTAATTGAAAGTGGCAGAAAAATAAAACGTAGGGGGAAGATGTGACAGGCACTTGCTTGCCTTTTATTGAACTGAACCTCTCTGAATCGACTTAAATCCCTAAATGCTGCTTCTCTATTTTTTATATTTCACTCAGCAGTGGTGTTAACCAGTTGCTATGTTCCATCTCAGTAGGGATTGATTTTTGGCAATGGAGGAAACGAATTTCCTGAAAGATTCCTTATACTTTCTATGAAGTAGGGGTTGCAGACTGGTGGCCCATGGGGAGACATGTTTAGCTACCCAGGATTTTACAAACTGGGAGACTTTTATATAAAAATGTAAGTTTTTTTTTCTTTTGAAAATGGTAAGCTCTGGGCTCCCATTCTCACAAGGCAAAATGAGCTACAGCTGCAGAGAGTTTCTGCCTTTTAGCTGTGCAGGAGTGCTCCAGTTTGCCACAGACCCCACCACTCCCTACTGTATCACACTCAGCCTTATTTTTTATTTTATTAATAACACAATTTGCCTGGCCCCTATGAACGCTGCCTACACATACAGAAGAATGTCAGGGGAAAAGAAGAGTATTGTGGGAGCTGGTTGGATTCCCTCTTTCAAAGTCCTCATTTTATAGGTACAGAAACTGAAGCCCAGTAGAGGGGAAAGGACTTGTCTGAGGTCACACAGTGAACTGAGTCACCATGGCTGAGCCAGGTCTCCTGCAGCCTAATTGAGTGCTCCCCCATGCCCAGAGTGGAACATGCTGCAGCCCAGGGTTTGATCCACAAACTTGAATTCCGTTTTGCAAGAGTTCAAGCACAGCTATTCATTCTCCCCTTCCCCTCCTGCAATTTTAGTGGAGGATATCCCTGAAGGATTTTTTTAAAAGGTTTGTAGCTCCCGCTGCTTTTTCTGTGCATTTCTGAAGACGGATGCACACTGCATCTCCATAGCAACTTTCTGCCATAAAAACCAAGGCTCTCCTTAAATCTAGGAGCACGCTGATGAAAGCGTAAGAAAATGGTGAAATTCTTCATGAGGGGCAACTGTAATCATGGGGTCAGGGAGAACAGGCATTGGATGTTTATATGTTTAATAAACATATTGATGTTTATATGTTTAATAAACTATGTTTAATAAACAGACCCAGAATTAACTTCTGGCTCTGCCATTACCCAGCTGGGTAACCTTATGTAAGTCACTTAACCTCTCTGAGACCCCAAATTCCTCCTCTCTCACCTGGGGGTAAGAATAGTGCCCCATAGGGTTATTAAGAGGGCACAACTGGATAATATACCTACAGAAGCTTCCTTAGCACAGAACTTAGCCCATTTACAATTATGTTGAACAGTGGCCTCTAAAATTTACAGAACCACAGGAATGCTAAGCATTCTCACGTTTTCAAGGTGAGTTTGCCTTATATTTATTTCCTGAGGTTATTCACTAAAGTTGTGAGGTAGGCAGGAAAGCACATTATATCCATTTCATAGGTTAGGGGATAGGTTCAGCAAACACACTAGTTGTGTGCTCTATTACCTTTACCTACCTTTTGCCATTATTATTATTATTATTATTGTTAGGCTTGTTTATTGAGTAGATGAGTTTGGGAGGTCCTGGGTTAGGAATACCTTTGGGTAAAAAGAATCTGTATCTTGGTGTCCTCTTAATAACTGCATGTTCTAGTTTGTAGAAAATCTTGTCTGTTGAATCACTCACGTTGTCTTTTCTTTTTCTTAGAGACAGGATCTCACTCTCTTGCCCAGGTGGGAGGCTGGAGTGCAGTGGTGGGATCATAGCTCACTGCAGCCTCCAATTCCTGGGCTTACATGATCCTCCCACTTCAGCCTCTCTAATACCTGGGACTACAGGTGCACACCACTATGCCCAGCTAATTTTTAAATTTTTTGTCAAGATGGGATCTTGCTATGTTGCCCAGGCTGGTCTCAAACTCCTGGGCTCAACTGATCCTCCTGCCTTGGCCTCCCAATCCTTTGGGATTACAAGCATGAGCTAGTGTGCCTGGGTTTTATTTTCTGACTGGGTTAAAGAGGAGAGAGAGAGAGGAAGGAAGGGAGGAAGGGAGGGAGGGAGGGAGGGAGGGAGGGAGAAGGAGAGAGAAATGACTGTTATTGATTTAGAAGATAGAGTGAGGTGAGTCCATTTCCTTCTGGTGACATCTTGTTAAGCAGTTGCTTAGCACCCCCTCCTGTCCCCATTATGTAGTGTCCAGCCAAATGTCATTTCTCCTACAATCCCCAGATAACTGTTTTAATTAAATTTTCGAAAACCATCCAACAGCATGTGGCTCTGACTTCCCTTCACTCCGAGAACCAACTAGAAAAAAAAATTCCCATCAGAGAAAAGACTGACAAAAATACTCCTCAACACAAGCTGGGACCTAGGAGCCAAAGGGTTGCGTGGCGTGTGGTTGGTTACCTTTGGCGCTGTGACGAAATGCTCCCATTTCTGTCCCATGGACTTGTCCTTATTGATTTTTTTAATGGTGCTCTTGCTTCCACCCGGGTCCCTGAGTGAGAAACAGCTTAATGAGTTTTCTGTTTCCAGAGCCTCGGTTTATTACACGTTCTTTTAAGAAATGCAATAAATAGAGGAGGAATGGTAGCTGGGCTCTGTTAGGATTTCCGCCCCCATTCCTGTACTTGTGAAGAAATGGGAGGGATAGTTCTCCATAGCTGGCTCTTTTGAGTGAAATCGAGGTTTGGAGAGACTTTTGCTTACTGGGTGGAGGAGGGAGGTGGTATATATTTGCATGTTTTTTGCATCTATTTGTATTTTAGCCTTGGTCCTCTCATAGAATCCTGGGCAGGTCTGCAGTACTCCTAGGGGGTGAATTGAAAAGCATGTTCATTTCTGAATCTTTGCTTTTTCTGTTGCCCAAGGGGTCCACCATCAGAGACATTTCTGAGAGACACACAGAGAATATTACTGGGTGGGACTGAGGGTGGGGTTGATGGGGGTGGATTGCACAATGAAAATCACTGATTGGAGGTTGACTGGGCAAAAGTTCTCTATGACGCTATGTGCAACACCTTTCTGTGCCTTTTCGCTGTATCATCTCAATCACTATAACCCTGTGATGTAGTCATTGTCATCCCATTTTCAGATGAGAAAACAAACTAAGGGAGTTTAAGTCACCTACTTACAGTGAAATGAATGAAGCGAAAGCTTCAGGGCTCCTCACTTGTGTGGCTCCCTCTTCCAGGATCCTGTACCTGATTTTGTATTGTAATTTTGTAATTTTTTTTTTTCTTAAAGTGCCCTCTCCCCCGTTAAATAAGCTTCAGGCTGCACAAAACCCGGATCCTCCTCTCATGGGTTGGGAATTTTCTGGATAGGAGACTGAAGCCCAGTAAGTTCTGTTGGTGACACACCCGTAATCCCTTATCTGAAATCTGCGGGACCAGATGTGTTGCCAAATTAATGATTTTGGCATTTTGGAAAGGAAACATGCTGCATATTCTATATGTTAACCTAATCCCTCTGAGGGCACTAAGGGGACAGCATCCTGTAACCAAATACATGACTGTTTCTGCAATGGAACGCACGGATATTTATACTAGGGGGGAGAAAAAAAGACCAGAAGTAGCTTCAAGTCAAATTTTGCTTCCAACTTAGATTGGCTCCTGTCAGATTTTGCTGCCAAATGAGTTAGGAAAAACCGAGTTTTCAGAGCTTTTAGATTTTGGACTTGTGGCTATGGGGCAGTGGGTCTCTATTGACAAGAGAGCGGGGAGTCTCAACGTGTGATCTCTCAACTACCTTTACATATCTATTGATTGACTGATTGGTCTATCCATCTCTCTGTCCATGTATTTTTCCATCCATCCATTCATCCATCCGCCTATCTCTTTCTTTATGCCCTTTTTTTTTTTTTTTTTTTTTGAGACAGAGTCTCGCTCTGTCGCCCAGGCTGGAGTGCAGTGGCCGGATCTCAGCTCACTGCAAGCTCCGCCTCCCAGGTTCATGCCATTCTCCTGCCTCAGCCTCCCGAGTAGCTGGGACTACAGGCGCCCACCACCTCGCCCGGCTAGTTTTTTGTATTTTTTAGTAGAGACGGGGTTTCACCGTGTCAGCCAGGATGGTCTCGATCTCCTGACCTCGTGATCCGCCCATCTCGGCCTCCCAAAGTGCTGGGATTACAGGCTTGAGCCACCGCGCCCGGCCTTCTTTATGCCCTTTTTCTTTGCAGAAAGAATTTTATATCACAAGGATTCTTTTAATTATTTTTCTAGCTCTCGCCTAGCAGAGAGCAGGAACTTGAAATGAGAAGACGAGCTGGGCTCATGCCTGTAATCCCAGTACTTTGGGAGGCTGAGGCAGGCAGATCAGCTGAGGTGAGGAGTTCCAGACCAGCCTGACCAACATGGTGAAACCCTGTCTCTACTAAAAATACACAAAAAATTAGCCGGGTGTGGTGGCGCGTGCCTGTAATCTCAGCTGCTCTGGAGGCTAAGGCAGCAGAATCGCTTGAACCTGGGAGGCGGAGGTTCCAGTGAGCCGAGATCGCGCCATTGCACTCCAGTCTGGGGGGCAAGAGTGAAACTCCATCTCAAAAAAAAAAAAAAAGAGGACAAACAGAACTGCTTTGGTTTGGGAGACACTGACAGGGGTCTAGGCTTGTTAGGGTGATGAGTGCTGGTGATTGTGGGTGGAAGGGAGGTGCTCAGATATAGAAGGCAAAAGGTGATCAGGATAAACCTAACTTAAGGCTGACTTCTCATGGCATGGAGATCTGAGTAGCAGAATCTGTCATGCTCGTCCGTGTGAACAGACCACCAAACAGGCTTTGTGTGAGCACCCCACCTGGGTGCAGGCGGGCTGAGTCCGAAAAGAGAGTCAGCGAAGGGAGATAAGGGTGGGGCCGTTTTATAGGATTTGGGTAGGTAAAGGAAAATTACAGTCAAAGGGGGGTTGTTGTCTGGTGGGCAAGAGTGGGGGTCACAAAGTGCTCAGTGGGGGAGCTTTTTGAGCCAGGATGAGCCAGGAAAAGGAATTTCACAAGATAATGTCGTTGCTTAAGGCAAGGACCGGCCATTTTCACTTCTTATGTGGTGGAATGTCATCAGTTAAGGCGGGGCAGGGCGTTTGCACTTCTTTTGTGATTCTTCAGTTACTTCAGGCCATCTGGGCATATACGTGCAAGTCACGGGGGATGCGATGGCTTGGCTTGGGCTCAGAGGCCTGACAGAATCAAAGGCTTTTCCCAGTCCAGGTAAGGAGTTGGGGGTGTCCTCTCTTCACCAGTGGGATTTTGCTGAAGATCAACCAGCCAATTGCCACCACACAAGAAATGCACACAGACCCAAAGTGGAAGTCGGGCTTGGGAGGTGGGGTGAGAATGTGCCTCTAAGCTCTTTGTAAGACTTTATGTTTGATTACACAATTAAAAAGCCCTCTGAATAATTAACAGTGAAGCTCATTTAAGTTGGTTCTGCCTGCCTCTCCCCCGAGTAATCAAATTAGGGGATATTTAAAATCCAGCCAGAGGTACTTCAGTCCTATAAACAATATTTAAACTAGTGGTGCTTTTGAAGTCTGATTTAAGGTTCACCCACTGGAGGCTCTAGCGTTTTTTTTTGTTGTTTTTTTTTTTTTTTTCACTTTGGAGCATTTCTTTCAAGACCACAGGGCTTTTCGCATTTCCCTTTGCTAACGCAGCCCTGCTGAGCCTCCAGCCTTCTTCTTGAAGTTCAAAAGCACCCCCCTTTCCCCCTTTAAAATTAAATCTGGTCCTGGCAAAGCTTTCAAAATCTTAAATATTCAGGTCCAATCAGGAAGATGGAGGTTTTCCACTACTGCTGACTTCCAAGATGACCTGAAATCTATTCTGACTTCAAGCAGCAGGCTAAATGGGTTCAAAATGCGGCAAGATTCCCACAGACCTTAAAAAGCTCGGAGCCTTTGCTCCTGCAAACCCATTGATAAAGAAAAGGCCTGGTTAGACAGAATCGGTCTTTCTGATGTTTCATTTTCAGTAGCGAGTAACCCAAAAAGGAAGATCGGTAGGGGAAGGAAGAGAAAAATAAAACCACCTAAGCCGCGTCATCCATTGCATACCTTGTGGAGGAGGACAAAGCAGGTTGGTGGTCCTTCCCCTGGCCTGGTGGGGTAAGCGTTAGTGCCATCCACCAAATAGTTCCAGGCCTTCCCTGCTCTCTGAAGGCAAGTGTAAGCACTGTGACTTGCTTTGTTCAAAAATACATGAGTGAAAGTGACATGTGGGACTTTGGGTAGATGACTTAAGAGCTAGTCTTGAAGTCATCAGATTCCCTTTTCTGCCTCGTCGATGGTGGAAGCTTCTATCAGTGTGAGTCCCTGCGTGACTGTAGAGACTAGAGCCTCCCTGTTGGACTTGAAAGGTGAGCCAAGGAACAAGCTTCTTTTGCCTTAAACTGCTGAGATTTGGGGGTTGTTCATTATGGCACCTTAACTTACTTAGCTCACCCATTTAATATCCTTGTGATTTACTGTCTGTGTGACCTCTGGCAAGTCTCTGAGTATCAGGACCAGAAAAGTGTTATCTTAGTGGTTAAGAGTGAATTTAGATTCACAATTTAGATTGGACCAGCTGTTCGAGTCCTCTGTCTGCCCCGCTGCTTCCTACATGTGCGACTTGGTATAAGTAATTTAGCCTCTCTGAGCCTCACTATCCTCATCTGTAAAATGGGGGAATAATAGCAGCTGTGACAAAGGATTGCTGTGAAGATGAAAAGAAATGGGGCTTGTTAAGGGCTTCATGGGTGCTATGTACAGACAGCTGAATACAGTTCAGCTATTAACAACAATAACCTTCTCTTTTCAACTGAGATTTACTGTGGCTTAGAGGAGGAGCTGATGGTAGACAACAAGGTACCAGGGCAGATCCTTGGGGGAGATGTAGCTATAATTTTCAGACCATAATTTCCCCCTGCTGAAGCTTCTAAGGGATCCTATTTGCCAGAAATCAAGGGAATAGGGCATTGAGCACTGTCAAATCTCTTGTGACTGTATCCGCCAAGCACATTTTGTTCCAGGCAGCCACTTGAAGATGTCTATCCACAGTGGCAATTCAGAGCAATTTTCTCAAATACTTTGTGCTGTCTTTCTGAACTCCCATCTGGGGCAAAATGTGTGCTTCCCAGGGCGGAAAGCTGTAGGCTAGGTTAGGACATGCTCATGTGTCCATGACCGAGGGGAAGAGCTGCTGATTCTGCACCAGGGAGAGGGCAGCGGTCAAAGCTCTGGGACTTCCCGGACCAGGTGGCTCCATCCTAACTCCTGAGCGATGATCTGATCCTCCTGCCACATTCTCCCACTCCACAGAGATGTCCCCTGGAGTACCACAGTGGAGGAGCCATGTAATTAAATCAGTGCAAAGAGGAGAGCGGGGGATATCAGAGACTTCACTCACATGTCACCTTCCGAGTGAGTCTTTCCTTGATGATCCAATTGAAAACTCCCCTGCCCATCACTGTCACATCACCCATCAATTTCTTCATGACACTTATTGCTATCTCAAAGTATCTCGATGATGGCATGTTCATCATCTGTTGCTTCCCTCACCCCTCTAGCATGGAAGCTCCTGAGGGCAGGGGTGTTATCTGTTTTCTTCACAGCAGTATTCCCACTAGTGCCTGGAAAAGGCAGGTTTGAGGAAAATGAGATTTTCTTGGTTGTGGGGGAGGAGTACTACAAGACAAGGGGAAACTAATTTAAATATAAACAATTTAAATTTTAAAAATGCTATTATGTGTGTTGCTCAGAACGATTGCGACGGTATTTCACGGAAGCAAAAGCTTGGAAAAGACTTAAAGGTCTTGGAATATGGGTTAACTATGTTTCAATACATTTGTTTGCTGATAAACTCCACAGCAGAGGTTCACATCCGGATAGATGCTCCTTATATACTAAGGCAAACAGCAAAAGTTTAGTTTCAAAACAATATGTGCAAAACGGCACTTGAAATTATTTTATAAAAGAAAATTTCATTTTATATGTGATAACATCTCGGTAAGTTGAGTCCCTTTTGTATCCTGGGACCTCCCAGAAAGTACCACATTGTAATAAGATCTTCTTTTCTTGGAGGTGGGGCACCAGATTATTCTCTAAATTAATTAAAGACTTTAGGATTTAGCTACAGAGGAACAACCATTCGGGGGGTGAAGCACCCATACTTTGCAGCAAGGTTACCTGGGTTCAAATCCTGCCTTACCTTTTGCTCGCTATGCAACTTTGAGCAAATTAATTTTCCATGCCTCAGTTTCCTTATTGGTAATTTGGAGTGAGGTTTAACTGAGATAATACACCTAGAGCAATGCTTGCCATAGGAAGCACTCAAGTGCCAGCCATTTTCATCATAAAACAGTAGATGGATTTTGATGTTTGTGTCATATTTGAAACCTCAAAGTGGGGCTGGTTGCCTTTTACTCATGTGTGTATTTCTAAAGGAAGAGTGGGTTTTCTGTGCCTGGACAGTCCAGCCCTTGAATGTCTGGTGTCTCTTAAAAGTCAGGATTACAAGAGTCAGGATGATAAGAATCAGGATTGTAAGCGTAGGGATTATACCTACTTGGTCTCCCCACTAAATAGTGGGCCCAGTGGTGTCTCTCTGGACAGCCTGAAGCAGTAAGACGTAGATAACTGAACTGCCCCTGTGGCACCAGGGGAGAGCACAGGACTCTGGAGACTCCAGCCTGTTGGAACAACTCCTTTGAGGTGTGTGCTCTACCTGCTGGAGGGTTAGTTGGTAACTCTTCACTCCCTTCTTTGGCCAGGGGTCTGGCCTGTTTCTTCCCCACTGCAACTAGGAAAGATGGCCACAGGGGTAGGGGAGGCAGCATTAGAGCTTGTCACATTTCCCCACACCTGATGTCTGTGTCTCTGTAAAGGTCTACTTGTTTCTAGGTAGGTCTTCTGGTTGGTTCTTGGAAAGTTGGTCTCCAATAAGAATAAAATCAATACAGGTTCACAACCACTTAACCAATTCCAATATCCAAAGAGTCTTTAAACCAAAACAATTTAAATAGCTTATTTGGTAGCAAAGCGTGACAAAAACTGATGGGAGGCTATTAGTGGCCTTTTTTTTTTTTTTGACCTTTGTTATGCACTTAAGATAAATATTCACTTATCTGTTTTCTGCAGAAATGTTGGTTTGATGACAGGCCCCTCTGGGAGTGTGATGTTCTATTTGGGACATGTCTCAATATTCTTTTTTAAAATGCAAAACAAAAACAATAAAAACCCCTCAGAATTCTGAAATGCATTTGGCCCTAAGGGTTTGAATAAATACTTCTGGGCATTCATGAAAAAAAATCAGATCCTACTTTGCCTAAAAAGAGGCTTATATCTCTTAGAGAAACATAATTGGCACATTCATTATTGAAGGCTTGGTTTCAATTTCTATTGTGGACCCGATCATCTTGTCAATTGAAATAAACTCTCTTGTTAGCAGTGGAATTAACAAGGATGCTGAGAAGTGATAATGATAATGTGTTTAAATTGCCACATGATGAAATTGGGAAGTTGAGGAGTTTTTTTTTCTCAATAAAGCGGAGACTCAGATGCAACTCATAATGACATCCTAAAATCTGTCATCCGTCCATTCACCCAAACATCCACCAGTCCATCCAAATATGAGATCATCCTGCAACTAACAAAGATCGTTCTTCTGCTTGCAGCACAGTAACTCCCAGTTAGTGAAAGTTTGCTGCCTGTAGAAAGCCCTCGTTGAGATATCGAACCACCCCAACTTTCTTGCTATAAAATCTGTAAGGGGGAGGAATTGGGTCTGCAGCTGTCATTATGCCTAATCAAAATGGAGCCTCTGGGATCTACAGGTCCCCAAGGATGGATATTCCCTTTTGGAAAATGCATGGTGGGAGTCAGGCTCAGGGTTTAAGTGTCAAAATGCTTTAGTAACAGGAGATACTGGTTGCTTGATGATGGAGACTCAGAAAAACACAATCAGGAGAACTGGAGATTTGGTATTACCTTCTTGGGCTCATTACCTGGGTTGTTTATCTTTGCAACTAGGTTTTGGGTGGCATTGTGTAGCCTTTTCCCCCTGTCTGTTTGCATACTTTTCTGTTCACCTAGTGAACATAGATCTCACCTGTTGGTAAAATTCTGCTCAGAAGTTCCTTTCTTTCCTAGCCTTCAGTCTCAATGGTACTGATAATCATACACCTAACTTCTCTTTAAAATAAGAATTTTTACCTTTTATAGCTCTTACTTAATGAACATTCATTGTGTTCCCAGATATTAGGCTAAATGCTCTATGGACTTGATTTTGCTTAATTCTTACAATAACTCTTCTGAGGCAGGAACTCATTTGACAGATGAAGAAAAAGAGGGCCAGAGATGTCAAGTGACTTGCCCAAGGTCACACAGCTATTAAGTGGCAGAGCTTTGACTCATCTGGGTTCATCTGATGCTAAACCCTTTCCTCTTTATCACTCTAATCCCTCTGGGTTTAAAAAATGCACTTGAAGATTTGGGGAAATTCACACTGCTGCATAAGGGTGAAACGTCATAAATGGGGATTAAATGTTGAAGAGAAGAGCTCTTTCTGCTTTCTTATAACTAAAAAGGTGTTTTCTTACACTTTATAGGGAACTTAAACTGCCCCCCAGATTCATAATTTTTAAAAATGAATCCCAAACAGGATGTGCTGGAGCTAGCTCATACTGGCTCACAAGAACGGATTCTGTACATCTCTTCCCAACTCCAAGTTCAGTGACATCATGTTGGGAAGATTGAAATCAGCCACGGTGGGAGTATTTACACCGTGGAAATTGGCATTGTCACAAATCGTGGTTCTGCACCTCCTAGAGAACTGGTTGTTAACACATTTACCAGCATTGTCATTGACCCTAAACTGAAATGCCCACCAGGAAGAAATGGTCGACTAGAAAAAAACAAACCCCAACAAATACTGTGACTTCCTATGTGAATCTTCCTGGACTGCATTTTTTACCTCAGGTGGCTAGGTCTGGTTCAGGTGTGATTTTATAGAGCTGGGCATCCTCGGAGCACTGATAGAATTCCGCCACTGCAAGTCGTGGTAGAACATCTGCTACTCTCAATGTGACCACTGTGTCTTTTTACTGCAGTTAACAATTTTTGGTCACGTTCTGAGCACATTTCTAAAACCAACCAAAAGAAAGGGACATGGCCCCTTTTCTCTGCTCAATCCAAATTCTACATGATGTTCTTTTCTCAGTTTTGGAGAAAGGGTCACCACATGTAGGAGGCAAAATGTGGCTGTTGGTGTTGTGCTCAGGGAGACGGAATGCTGTCAGGAACCCACTGGCTCAGAGGCCTTTTTCTTCGAATGTAAGCCATCAACCAAGGAAAAAGAAGAAAAAGATACTGCTTTTACCTAGTGATTCTCATTCCCGGAATCCAGCTAATAGAAATATTTGCAACTGGGCATAAAAGATATGTGTAAGGGGCCAGGTGCAGTGGCTCACGCCTGTAATCCCAGCACTTTGGGAGGCTGAGGCGGGTGGATCACGAGGTCAGAAGTTCGAGACCAGCTTGGCCAACATGGTGAAACCCTGTCTCCACTAAAAATACAAAAAATTAGCTGGGCGTGGTGGCGGGCACCTATAGTCCCAGCCAGTCAGGAGGCTGAGGCAGGAGAATGGCATGAACCTGGGAGGTGGAGGTTGCAGTGAGCTCAGATCGCGCCACTGCACTCCAGCCTGGGCGACAGAGCGAGACTCCATCTCAAAAAAAACAAAAACAAAACAAAAACAAAAACAGAGCAAAAACGAAACAAAACAAAAACAGAAAACAAAACAAGATATGTGTAAGGATATTCCACGCAGTACTACCTGAAATGTCAAAAATTTGTAAATGACCTCAGTGTCTGTTAATAAAGAAATGGTGTATACTCCATCCATACAATAGAATATTCTGCTGCTGTTGAAAGAATGTGTAAACCTGTGTATACCATCATGAAAAGATGCCCATGAGTCATTGTAAAAGGAGGAAAATCATGTAGAGAACAATATGCAGATATGATCCTATTTCTGTTAAAAAATGTAACTGTATATGTTTATAAAAGGAAGGCATTAGAAAGATTTGGAAGGATATATCATAGACTTTTAAAAGGAGTTTTTTTTTTTTTTAAAGGGGATTTCAGGGAGGGAATAAAGGTTTTCATATTTTATATACTTGTACATTTTTTGAAAGATTTCTATAAGCATAAATTGTGTTCACTTATTACTTGAGCAGTTTTATTTTAGAGAAAACTAAATAGCCTTTAATCCCAGCTACTTGGGATGCTGAGGCAGGAGGATTGCTTGAGGCCATGAGCTAGACACCAGCCTGGGCAGCATAGCAAGACACCATCTCTAAAAAACTTAATTAGCCAGGTATGGTGGCAGGTGCGGCCGCATTCACCTGTAGTACTAGCTATCTGGGAGGCTGAGGCAGGAGGATTGCTTGAGCACAGGAGTTCAAGGCTGTGGTGAGCTATGACTGTGCAACTGTGCTCTAGCCTGGGCAACAGAGCAAGACCCTCATCTCTTTAAAAAAAAAAAAAAAAGGCATGAAAAATGTTTTAAGGCTGTGGTTTTCAAAGAAATTCTGGAAGCCACAAAGACATTTTGGAAATAACTAGAGGCTGGGTGCGGTGGCTCACGCCTGTAATCCCAGCACTTTGGGAGGCCCAGGCTGGTGGATCACGAGGTCAGGAGATCGAGACCATGATGAAACCCCATCTCTACTAAAAATACAAAAAAATTAGCTGGGCGTGTTGGCGGGCACCTGTAGTCCCAGCTGCTCCGGAGGCTGAAGCAAGAGAATGGCGTGAACCCAGGAGGTGGAGCTTGCAGTGAGCCAAGATCGCGCCACTGCACTCCAGCCTGGGCAACAGAGCGAGACTCCGTCTCAAAAAAAAAAAAAAAGGGAAATAACTAGGGTGCCATGGTGGAGACAGAAGTAAGTTGGAGGGGTCCCAGGTCTCCCAGGCTCCCAAACCTTTTGTTTCATGAAGAAGTTCCATTTAGAAAAGTCTCTTTTACATTATAGGGGCTTCTATCTTTAAAAAATGAGTGTCTGGTGCTTAAAAAAATAAAGCCTGTCAACCGCTTGTATCAAAAGAGACTATAGTTTTAAAATTATCCCAACTGAAAACACTGAATTGATTGGAGTTACTGATCTACCAACGGATGCTTGATTTATATTGCTGGTTGCATTTGAGGTTAGTTTCTTTGGGTCCTGGTGTAAAAGATGACTTGGGGGTGGAGGAGATCTAGGGGATGGGTAATAAATGTCTTCAAGAGGAAAGAGTTAATTAAGACTTATGTTTGGCCAGGCGCAGTGGCTCACGCCTGTAATCCCAATACTTTGGGAGGCTGTTGGGGGGTGGATCACGAGGTCAAGAGATTGAGACCATCCTGGCCAACCTGGTGAAACCCCGTCTCTACAAAAAATACAAAAATTAGCTGGGCATGGTGGCGCACACCTGTAGTCCCAGCTACTTGGGAGGCTGAGGTAGGAGAATCGCTTGAACCTGGGAGATGGAGGTTGCAGTGAGCCAAGATTGCGTCCCTGCACTCTGGCCTGGCAACAGAGTGAGACTCCATTAAAAAAAAAAAAAAAAAAAAAAAGACTCAGGTTTTGGGAAGAGGAAGACTGGATCCGCCTGGGAGCCAGGACTATGAGTGGGCATGGGTTAGCACTGGGAGTGGGGAACTATTTTATTTAACTCAGCCTGTTATTTTCACAAGGAAAATCTGATTCTTCAAGTCAGGGTTCTTTACTTTTGTTTGTCCCCTTCTTGCGAACAACCTGACTCTTCCTAAAGAACCAATGCCTTTACATGCCTGTCTGTTCTTTGTTCTGCCCTGTGTGTACAATGCTGTTCCTGCAACAGTGGCCTCCAAGCTTTTGCATGAGCTCTCTCCTCTGGTGGGGACACCTAACGCTTCTCTTGACCTAGACAACATGTTCTGGAGCTTCTGCCTGTACAAACCGAGTGGCTCCAGGGAAACGAATACCAAATATTCCCTTGGATCCAAGTGGAGAAGTAGCCACCAATGTAAATTAAACAACAAAAAGACCAAAGCAAAACAAAAGACAACCTTGAAAGAAAGGATAAAAATAAAAACAAAAAGAAAAGAAAGATTAAAAGGGAGGGAACGGAGGAGGAAAAGGAGGAAGACTAAGAATAGTGTTAGGGAGACACAGTCCAAGAAGAGAGTTGGAGAGCAGTCGAGCTGTGGATCCAGTGATGTGCTTCCATAGCCTGCCAATTTCTGTGGTGTAAATACTCCCATGTGGCTGGCTGATTTCAACCTACCCGTGCGATGTCACTGAATGTGGAGTTGGGAAGAGATGTGGGAAGGAGATGCACACAGCGGGCTCCCACGAATCTGCAGAAGCTGTCTCTAGTTCTCCCCTGTTCAGATCCCACAGAGCACATAGAAGAGCTCCTAAAACAGCCTGCCCACCGAAACGGCAAAGGGAGTGGAAGAACATACAGGAATCTCTTCCCCACCGCCCAGCCTACTGCTAGTCTAAGACAAGGTGAAGGGCTAAGGCGTACTTTGGGTTCCAACAGGTGATCACAGGCTTCATGGTGTGGTGGGTGTGGTCGATAGTCAGGGCCTCCAGAAGCCAGTGGAGAGCACAGAGCTGGCGGAAGAGGGGCTCGCTGCAAAGACAGAGAGAGGGAACACAGTGGGATCCTGTTAGAACAACATTCTTCGCAAAAATAGCCATCAAAATAGTAGCGGTACTTGCTCCCAGTGAGGGAGTGGGCACCATGCTCCAAGCATGCGTAAGTATTTTGCATGTATCATCTCATTTGGCCTTTGCAATGGGCCCATGAGATATTCTTTAGCCCATTTTACAGATGAGGAATCAGAGGCTCACAGGACTTGAGGAAGTTGTGCCAGGTCACCAGGCCAGTAGGTGATAGCCCATTTGGAATGATAGTATCCAATGCCAGTTACCGAGAATTTGTGTATATAGCAGGGAGAGAAACAAGGAAGGGTCCCCCAGCTGGAAGTCTTGACTCAGGTAAATGAGAGGCTTCAAGGGAATCAGCATCCTATGTATGTCCAATTGTTAATCTGATAAAAGTACAATAAATAAAAAGAGTGTGTAAAAAGTCTGGAAACAGCGTAACAGGGAAACTAGTGTGTTAATTGTTCTTTTCCTCCTAGATTAAAAATTGGATGCATTGCTTTACATTTATGAGTCCTTTGCCTGAAAATGTAGTTGGGTTTTGAAGAAAAACACATAGAGCTTATCACTTGCAAATGTTCACTAAAACACTGTTTAAAAATATGTCTCGGGCTGGGAATGATGGCGCATGTGTGTGATCCCAGCACTTTGGGAGGCTGAGGCGGATGGGTTGCTTGAGCTCAGGAGTTCGAGACCAGCGTACAAAAATACAAAAATGAGCTGGGTGTGGTGGCATGCACCTGTGATCCCTGCTACTCGGGAGGCTGAGGTAAGAGGATCGCTTGAGCCAGGGCGGTCAAGGCGGTAGTGAGCCAAGGTCATGCCACTGCCTGCCAGCCTGGGTGACAGAGTAAGACTGTCTTAAACAACCACAACCACATATGTTTCACTTACATTTTCTGATTTTTTGGACACTTTGTATTAAACACCTACAAGGAGGCAGGTATTGACAGGGGCGTTTTATACACATTATTTAATTCTTCCAACAATCTGCTGGAGTATGAATTATTATGCACATTTTAGAGAAGCGGAAAGTGAGGTTCAGAGGGCTGCAATCACTTTGCTCAAGGTCACAGAGCGTGTTGGTGACTGAGATGGTTCTCAGTATCTCATTTAAAGCTCACAATGAGCCTGGGTGCGGTGGTTCACACCTGTAATCCCAGCACTTTGGGAAACTGAGGCAGGCAGATTACTAGGTCAGGAGTTGAAGACCAGCCTGGCCAACATGGTGAAACCCCCATCTCTACTAAAAATACAAAAATTAGCTGGGTGTGGTGGCGGGTGCCTGTAATCCCAGCTACTCGGGAGGTTAAGGCAGGAGAATTTCTTGAGCCTGGGAGGCGGAAGTGGCAGTGAGCCGAAATCACGCCACTGCACTCCAACCTGGGTGACAGAGCAAGATTTAATCTCAAAAAAAATAAAAGCTCACAACAACCCTATAGGTAATATACCTCCCCTACCTCCTCTTTACAATGGGGGATGGGAGGCTCAGAGAGGGGCAATGAGCGACTTGAGGTCACACTGCTAGGATTAGTGAGAATTTGAACCAGTGTCAGTTTGACTCCATGTCTGTGCTCTCACGGGCCTGGGCTCTGAGGAGGTGCTGATGAAGCCGATGCAGTGGGCACCCCAAGAGTGAGGTCAGGAGAGGGTTAACCTGCCGCCTGCCTTTTTCCTGGAAACAAGGTGGAGTCCTGGCCAGCCACCCCTCTCCCCACAAGATTTCTCCTCTTGCGCTAATGGGCCAGATGCCTCCATTAAGAACCTGTGTAATTGCTCTTCTCTGAAACTGCATCCTGCCCTCATCAGCACTCCCCAGGGTTCCTAGGCCTGGTGTTTTCAGGGGCAGGAAGGTATCTCTGCTGTCTGTTTCCAGGAAGGCACCACTTCAGAAGGTGATACCCAATCCCCGGGCTCAAGCGTGGAGCTGGCCCAGGGTTATCCCGGCTAATCCTCTGAGAGGCAGGCATTTTGCTCAGCTTGAAGCAGGCAGCCCTGCCCTTCCCCACCCCCTCACCTCTGTGTACTAGGGTGACTGTATCCACCAGGTCTTTGGAAAACTACGGTGAGAAACTCTTTCCTTTCTTCCCTGGAGTCTTTTCCTTCCACAGATGATTTACTAAGCGCCTACTATTCCTTTACTTCTAATTTAAAGGACTTGTAAGCCCATAGTCTTTTCCATTTTTTTATTAAATAAAACTTTTTTTAAGAGACAGGCTCTCATTCTATCCCCAGACCGCAGCCTCCAACTCCTGGGCTCAAGTGATCCTCCTGCCTCAGTTTCCAGAGTAGCTGGGACTGCAGACACGCGTCACCATGCCCAGCTAATTTTTCATTTTTTTTTTGGAAAAAATGGGGTCTTCCTATGTTGCCCAGGCTTCTGTCAAACTCCTGGCCTCCAGCGATCCTCCTGCCTTTGCCTCCCAAAGCTCTGGGATTATGGGTATGAGCTATTGCACCTGACCCCTTTTCAATTATTGTCTCTTTCTTCTCTCTTAACACCTTTTTGGGCCCCACAGGTGACAGCATTTTGGTAGGTCTGGGCACATAGGACCTGTCCAGCATTTAGCAATGGCAGCAGCTAGCTGTGCCACATGCCTGGCAGTGGGCCATGAGCACCTCACTATACCCTCCCCATAACACTAGGAGGTTGCAAGAGGCTGGGACAGAGGCCTATGGGTTCTTCTGTTTTGCAACTTGGAGCCCCTGCAGACCTGGGCTTTGGGATATGTGGGGTGGGGAGGGAAATAAACAAAGGAAGTTAATTGGTGAGATGGGGTCTACTTGGTCACAAGGTGGTGGAGGGGATGTGGGACATGTGAGCATCAGATTCATTTCTGCAGATGACAAGAACAGATGTAGACCTGACCCTCTCCCTCTCTTGCTTAAAATCTTCAAACTTCCTAAATAATTTGTAATCGGCTGAATTGTGGACATCCCAGATTCATTTGTTGAAGCTCTAACCCCTGTACCTCAGGGTGTGACCGTGTTCGTAGATGGTACCTTAAAGAGGGGCTTCACTGAAAAATGAAGCCATTATGGTGGTCCCTAATCTAATCTGACCGGTGTCCTTATAAGAGGAGGAAATTTGGACGCACAAAGAGACACCAGGGCTGCGAGCACTGAGAAGAAGACCATGTGAGGACACAGAGAAGAGAGGGAGAGAGCGATCCTCCAACCTCGAGAGGGTTGGGAGAAACCAACCCTGACAGCACCTGGATCTTGGGCTGTCAGCCTCTAGAACTGTGAGAAAATACATTTCTGTTCTTTAAGTCACCCAGTCTAGTAGTTTACTATGGCAGCCCCAGCAAACTAATGCTCTGACACACATGAGGCCCCGTCCGCCTCTCCAGCCTTGAGTTGCCCCGCCTGTTCCTTGTGCTACCATCTGCAGCCTGGCAAAAATCCACTCAGTCGTTCAAGCTCAGCATGCTCGCTCTTTGCACCGTCCAGGTTAAACTTCTAGCTTTGCCATCTACTGGCCCTGTGGCCTTGGCCAAATTACTTAACTTCTTTGAGCCTCAGTTTTCTTATCTGTAAAATGGAGGTAATTGCAGTACCTCTCTTAAAAGGTGAGAGTGAGGGTGAGGTGACATGCTCAGCACTGTTCCCTGCTCCTGGTACATGTTCCTGTTCCTCTTCCTTCTCGACTCTCAGTGATTGGGCTTCAGCTCTCATCTCCATCCGGAAGCCTTCCTTGATTGCTGTAGGTCTGGGCTGGGCTCACTCTAAGGAGGTTCTAAAGCATCCCCATCCCTACAGTGTGTCCTCCTTGTCCCCACCTTTGGGTTCCTGCTCTATGGTAACTACCTGTTGACTGGACTCTCCAGCCCTTGAGCCTACAACCTGCAGAGTCTTGTCCACCACAGGGTGCTCAATAGATTTCCAGTTACTGATGGAAAATGGTGGGAATGAATTGGTTCAGATCTGATATTTTCTGAACTGATAACTTGAGCACAATTCCTTTTTCTTTCTTTCTTTTTTTTGGAGACAGGGTCTCACTCTGTTGCCCAGGATGGAGTGCAGTGGCGTGATCTTGGCTCACTGCAGCCTCTGCATCCTGGGCACAAGCGATCCTCCTCCTTCAGTCTCCTGAGTAGCTGGGACTACAGGCATGTGCCACCTGCCCAGATGGTTTTTGTATTTTGTAGAGATGGAGTTTTGCCATGTTGCCCAGACTGGTCTCAAACTCCTGGGCTCAATGCCTCGGTTTCCCAAAGTGCTGGTATTACAGACGTGAGCCACTGCACCTTGAGCATAATTCTTATATACAGAACCACTGAGATAATAAACAGTAGTGGCCGGGCGCGGTGGCTTAAGCCTGTAATCCCAGCACTTTGGGAGGCCGAGACGGGCGGATCATGAGGTCAGGAGATCGAGACCATCCTGGCTAACATGGTGAAACCCCGTCTCTACTAAAAAATACAAAAAACTAGCCGGGCGAGGTGGTGGGTGCCTGTAGTCCCAGCTACTCGGGAGGCTGAGGCAGGAGAATGGCGTGAACCTGGGAGGCGGAGCTTGCAGTGAGCCGAGATCCAGCCACTGCACTCCAGCCTGGGCGACAGAGCAAGACTCCGTCTCAAAAAAACAAAAACCAAAAAACAAAAACAGTAGTAACAAAAACAACAACAGAACAACAAAGTAATAGTAATGGTGAATACTTCCCGTAAGAGTCCTTACTGTATGCCAGACACTGTTTTAAGTGCCCAATATCCATTAACTAATTTCATTCTTATAAAATCCTGTGAAGAAGGTACTATTATTATCCCCGTTTTGCAGATGAGGACACTGGGGCATAAAGGGCCATGTGACTTATCCAAGGTCACAAAAGACAGCAAATGGCAGAGCTGGAATGTGAGCCCAGGCAGTCTGGCTTCCGAATTCATGCTCTTAATGACAGTGTGGATGTTGTCTCTTGTTAGAGGGTAGAGACTCCCTTTTCATCAGAATAGGGTTTCATCTGATAGATCTGGTCCTTTTTCTCCGTTTATAAAAAGTGCCCTAAACCTGATGATTGCTCGTCGAATCTGCAGTGAAAAAAAGTCCCCAGAAGCATGCTTGATAGAAATCGGTCTTTTCTCATAATGATCATGTGTCAGGTCATAGCATAGTATCTTGGATTTTATCAAATTAAAAGAGAGAACATTGACTTTTTTAAATGCAGGGTATAGGAGGTGAAAATGCTGAACGGGGATACACAAAGCCTGCTTCCGAAGTCCCTGAGCTCAGAACTCCGGGCGAGTGCCAGCGGTCAGCACACCTGAATAGTTCACTCTATTAAAACTGCTGTACCAACCAGAATCCCAGTGGGCATAAACATCTCTGAGAAGAAAACATTTTTTTTTCTTTTACTAAGAGAAATTGGAAAATGCATTCAAAGCCATTCCAAGCGCCCCACGCTGATTGCCAAGGGCAAATCTGGACACAGGTTGCAGGCATTGCACTTGCTGCCTAGTCACTCATTAAAGGCTGTGGGGCACAGCCCAGCCATCTAAGAGGGAAAAACGAGAGGCTGTTTCTCATTCCTAGAGACCACCCCCTTCCCTTTTTAAAGGTAAAGGTCGGTCTCTTGTTACACGATTGAATTGATCCCTACACAGTCGATTTGGAATTATCAGCCACTTTGGGGATCAATCACACAGGGATTGAGGGGACTGACCAGACTCTGATCTGCATTGGCTGATATGACAACTGAGAATTCAGGAATCACCAGGCAGGGCCGGCCCTGGTGCCTTTTGGTAGACTAATTACAACAGCGCCATCCCTCTCTGCTTTGCACACTTTGGGATGTGACTTTGCTGCTTCCCCCCATCAAGAAGGGAAGTCTTTCCCCACACTCCTTGTAGCTAGGCTGGCCTGGTGACTTGCTTTGGCCAGTGGAATGTGGTGAGAGGGTAACTGTGGTCATGCTGAGCCCAGTTCACAGATGGAAAATGCAATAATCATCACCAGCACCATCATCATCACCATCATTGACCTCAAGGGGCTTTGGGTACTTAGGATCTTGTTCTTGGAACCCTTTCTGCTTGCCATGTGAACAAGTCTGAGTTTGCTTGCTGGGTGTTGAGAGACATTCAGCATCTCACCCATGTCACCCTGGCCAGCAACCAACCAACAGACTTGTGAATGAAGCCATTCGAGATCAGTCAACCTCCAGCTCACCCATCAGCTGGGTGTAGACACATAAGCACATCCAGCCAAGATCAGCTGAGTCAGCCTGACCAGCAGAAACACCCTGCTGACATGTAGACTTGGGGGCAATACTAAATTGTTGTTTGAAGCCACTCCATGTTGAGGTGATCTGTAATACAGCCATAGCTTACTAATACAGTCATCAAATGCAGCCAGAGCCTTTGAACAGCTGAGGATAAGAAAAGGCAGCCTTCAGTGCTGGACAGGGACTACAGCAAACTACAGCCAGTGAGCCTGCCACTTTGGTTTTGTAAATAAAACTTTATTGGAACATAGCCACATCCATTGTTGTAGTTATCATGCTACAACAGCAAAGTTAAGTGGTTGCAAGGGAGACCACCTGGTCAGCAAAGGCTAAAATTTTTACCGTCTGGCCCTTTAAGGAATAGTTTGCTGACCTCTGGTCTAATACAAATATGAACCACATCCACTGCAATAATAATAATAATAATAATAATAATAATAATAATATAGCCTATGTAATAAACCTAGTGTAAAGATCTGACTTAGCTGACAGGAGATCAAAATTCCTGTTGTGAATTTGCAATTGCAAAAATGTGGAACCAACCCAAATGGCCATCAATCAACGAGTGGATAAAGAAACTGTGGCATATATATATATATATATATATATATATATATATATATATATATATAAAATATATGATGGAATACTACTCATCCATAAAAATGAGTGAATTAATGGTATTTGCAGCAATCTGGATGAGGTTGAAGACTATTATTCTAAGTAAAGTAACTCAGGAATGGAAAACCAAACAGTATATTCTCACTCATAACTAGGAGCTAAGGTATGGGGATGCAAAGGCATAAGAATGACACAATGGACTTTGGGGACTCAAGGGGGAGGGGTGGGAAGGAGGTGAGGGATGAAAGACTACAAACTGGGTGCAGTGTATATGTCTGAGGTGATGGGTACATCAAAATCTCACAAATCACCACTAAAGAACTTATGTAACCAAACACCACCTGTTCCCCAATAACCTATGGCAATAAAAAATTTTAAAAAAATTCCTGTTGTGAGACTTTTGGCAGGTTCTTCCCCCTTTCTGGGCTTTAGTTTTCCCATCTGACACTGACAGAAGATGGGTAAGAAACTCTCTCCATCACTTCATAGCTGATTTAAGGAAGCCTCAATGGCTCAGACCAAATAAATTGTGGATGGGGCTCAGGGATATGCATTCTCAGAAACATTTCTTCCCTGCTCTCCCCCTACCCCCAGATGATTCAGATGCAAGTGAAAGCCCATTGGTTCTATACCAATTGGTTTCAGAAGGCTTGTCCATGGGAGGGATGGGCAGAAGTGCAAGTGTATTCAAGAGACATCATGAGAAATTGCAAGGCCTATTTTTGCAAGGAGATGCTTTAAGAACATCAAGCTTAGGCTGCCGGCTGGAATGTTATAATCACAATACCAATCAAAGAGAGGTAGGAGGACAGTGCGATGGCATGGAGTGGGATGGGGCTCATTAATTACTGAAATATTAGGGAGCGATAAGGATGTGTCTGACACAATGTGATGATGATGGTGATGAGGATAATGGTGATAATGATGATGGTGATGATGGTGGTGATGAGGATGATGGTGATGATGGTGGTGGTGAGGATGATGGTGATGTTGATGGTGGTGAGGATGATGATGGTGGTGAGGATGACGGTTATGATGATGGTGGTGGTGAGGATGATGGTGACGATGATGATGGTGGTGAGGATGATGGTGATGATGATGATGATGGTGGGGATGATGGTGATGGTGGTGGCGATGATAAAGATGGTGAGGATGATGGTGATGATGATGATGGTGAGGATGATGGTGATGATGATGGTGAAGATGATGGTGGTGAGGATGATGGTTATGATGATGACAGTGGTGAGGATGATGGTGATGAGGATGATGATGGTGAGGATGATGATGATGGTGATGATGGTGATGAGGATGATGGTTATGATGATGACGGTGGTGAGGATGATGGTGATGATGGTGGTGATGAGGATGATGGTGATGAGGATGATGGTGTTGAGGATGATGTTGATGGTGATGATGATGGTAATGATGATGGTGATTATGGTGATGAAGATGATGGTGATGATGATGATGGTGGTGAGGATGAGGATGATGGTGGTGAGGATGATGGTGATGATGATGATGGTGTTGGTGATGGTTTTTGCATCTTCCATTCATGAACTAAGTACTCTTATTAGTGATTTGCTTTTGTTTGCCATCTTATCCTATGATTTCACTCTTGCATTCTTTTACTTTTCACATATAGGAAACTTGGTTTGCTAAATATATTATGAGCTCCTTAAAGGCAAGGCTTTGGGATATATGTTCTATGTAGTGTGTGGTGATGAAAGCTTGGGCTTTGCAGTCAGACCAACTTGACTCAGCAACACACTGACCTCTGTGACCTTGAATAGGTGAGTATATGTCTCTGAGCTTCTGCTTTCCCATCTGCAGAGAGGATAATGATACACCTACACAATAGGGAGGCTGAGAGGACTGAGTGAGATAATGCTACAGAGTGATGAGGAGTGGCCATTATCACTGCGAACACTGTAGGAGCCTAATAAATATTTGACAAATGAGCAGACAGAGAAGTCTGTAATCATTGTATCACAGCTCTAAATGAATCCATTGCCCTAAAGTGGTGGTTCTCAACGTGGAGTGTGTGTGTCTGTGTGTGTGTGTGATGTGGGGTAGGGGCTCATGCACTTTTGCTCCCAGGGGACATTTGGTAATGTCTGGAGACATTTTTGGTTGTCATCACTGGTATCTAGTGGGTAGAGGCCATGGATGTGGCTAAACATCCTACAATACACAGGACAGCCTTTCACAACAAAGAATTAATTATTTCTCTCAAAATGTCAGCTGTGTCAAGGCTGAAAAGCCCTGCCCTAAAGTCAAAAGCTTGTATCCCTGTGCCTGAAATCTTCCAGCTGAAAAGTGCTAACTGTTGAAAAAGAAAAAGTTGGGCTTGAGATTTGGAATAGACACAAGGGGAGCAAGATGTCAAGATTTTAGAAAGCAAGAGTGTTCTTTGGAAGGATGATTAGCTCCTGTTGCACCATGCAATGATGAGTTCACGCCTCGGGTCAGAAAACTGGAGGGGCTTCTCCGGGAAACAGCTCCTTGAATCTTGGGGAAAACGTGTCCCCTGAGCACAGGCTGAGATGCTCTCACACACACTCGACAAGGGCTGTAGACAGATTTTATCAGGCTTTGCAAACTGTTTGACATTAGAGCGTCTGGCTTGGTAAGAATTGAAATGACTCAGTCCCAGCTGATTTGCCACTTAGCTGTAAACCACTGTGTCTACTTTCTGTTATTTTTATATGCCAAATAGCTTTGCCAGCTCCAGGCTCCATGTCTCTTTCAAGAGGACAAAGGAACAGCTCCCGACATGACAGCTCGTTGAGTCATTTCAGTTCGGCTACAATTTATAAGCTAGCAAAGCAAATGAGCCAGAGGCGAGACTGCTTACACGTGAGCCTCGGGTAGCGAGGGAGAAATGATGCAGCTGTGGACGGGAGTGAACGGGCGACGTGTGACTCTAGCTCCCAGCATCTTCATCTTCTCATCATCATATGTGCTGAAGGACAAGCAGACAGAGAAACAAAGTGAACAATGATAAGTAGCTTTGAACACCTTCTCCTCTTGCCACAGTCTATTTGGCAGATATAACTGGGCACTTACTGTGTATCAGGCAAATAATTCCTGCTGGAGGGATGAGGGTTTCAGATGCAGTTCCTTAACAGAGCATATAAAAGTCCCTGCCCTGAGTCAGGCGCAGTGGCTCACTCCCTGTAATCCCAGCACTTTGGGAGGCCGAGGCGGTCAGGAGATTGAGACCATCCTGGCTAACAGGGTGATACCCCATCTCTACTAAAAATACAAAAACAGCTGGGCAGGGTGGCGGGCGCCTGTAGTCCCAGCTACTCGGGAGGCTGAGGCAGGAGAATCGCTTGAACGTGGGAGGCAGAGGTTGCAGTGAACTGAGATCGCGCCATGGCACTCCAGCCTGGGTGAGAGAGCGAGACTCCATCTCAAAAAGAAAAAAAAAAGCAGTCACTGCCCCCATGGAGTATATAATCTGCTAGAAGAGCCAAGAGAATAAACAAGATAAATCATGTGGTATACTTGTATATTACACTAGGGTTGGAAATGTTTGCTTCAAGGGCCAGACAAGGTATACTTTCAGCTGTGTTCTATAAACAGCAATTTAATACCATATTTAGGTGTTTTTTCTTCCACCATTACAGCAGAGCAAATCATTTCCATTATGGAAAATAGGGTTTTTTTTGGGGGGGGGGGTTGTTGTCATGCTTGAGTCATATGATACATATAGTTTGAGAGAGAATCTCACTGTCACCCAGGCTGGAGTGTAGTGGTGTGATCTTGGCTCACTGCAACCTCTGCCTCCTAGGTTCAAGCGATTCTCGTGCCTCAGCCTCCTGAGTAGCTGGGATTACAGGCATGTGCCACCATGCCTGGCTAATTTTTTATATTTCTTAAGTAGAGATGGAGTTTTGCTGTGTTGGCCAGGCTGGTCTTGAACTCCTATCCTCAAGTGATCCACCTGCCTTGGCCTCCCAAAGTGCTGGGATTACAGGCGTGAGACATCGCTCCTGGCTTTATGATACATATTTTTTTTGTCCATGGCCAAATTCAGCCCACAGACATATTTTAATTAATCTACTCTTTTTTTTCTCTCTGTCTCTGTCTGTCTTTCTCTGTCTCTCTCTCTCTCTCTCTCTCTCTCAGTCTCTGTGTGTGTGTGTGTGTGTGTGTGTAATTGAATCAATTGTCTATATTTTAAAATTGGGAGATGTCACATAAAAATGGAAAAACTTTGGCCTTCAAAAAATTGAAAGCTCTGGCCACTCGGGGCCTGTGTTTCCACTGACAAAAAGGATGGGCCACAGACAGCTTTGAATGAGGTGTGTGCTTCCTGAGTTACCCCAAATACAAGCATCCCTGGTTCTCACTCTCTGCCTTTCTTTCTAATTCATGCCATCTGCCTGTTACCTGAAGGCCTTTTAGTTTCTGAGCCACAGTCTAAGTACTTTCATTGATTGGATCATTGACAGGTTCCTTGATTCATTCATTTCTACCAATAATTATTGAACCTCTTCTCTGAGCTGGGGGCTTGCCAATACAGCAATGCATGAAAGAGATCCAGCCTCTCCTCTTCTGAAGTTTAGAGTCTAGTGGGGGAGATGGGCATAACCAAACGTACAGTTGTGATAAGTGTTCCAAGAGAAAGTGCTTTAATAGCCTAGAATAGTAAATTTGACTGAAATGGAAGCCAGGGAATACTGTACTTCCTTGAGGAAGTTGTGGAAATTTCAAAACATATCCCCCAAATTCTTTGAAACTTCTCCAATCGAGAGGTAGGTCTATGTTCATTTGGCTCTGTGACCAGCTGACCTAATAGAATGTGTCAGAAGTAATGTGATTCCGGGCACCAGGCAACCTCTCCTCCCTGTGTCCTGGGATGCTCACTCAGCATTCAGCTGCATTCAGCTGCCATGCTGTGGGGAAGCTGGCAGCCTGTGAGGAGGCCCACAGGGAAAGGAACCGAGTTCACGAACTGACAGCCAAATATAACTTGCCACCCATGTGAGTGAGCTGTCTTGGAAATGGGTCCTTTGAGCTGCCCCTCTGAGCCTTACTCAAATTGCGGATTTATGAGAGAAAGCAGTTCTGATTATCTTGAGTTAATAATCAAGATTTTAGAGTGGGTGTTCATGGCAATAGTAACTGTAGCAGAAGTAAATATTGAGCTGAAATCTGAAGGTTGAATGGAAATTAACTGGGTAAATGGAGGAGGGAAAAACCTTCCAGCCAGAGGGAACAGCATGTGTAAAGACTCTGCAGAGGAGGCCATGTCATGACTAAGAAAGTACGAGAGTGGGGCTGGGGTAGAGTGAGTAAGAGGAGGCTATGAGCTGGGACTGGAGAGGCAAGCCACAGGCTAGACCATCCAGGGCCTTGGAACCCCTGCTGAGACTTTTGTGTTTACCCTGCAAGGAATGGCAACCATGGAGGGTGTTAAGCTGCGTGCAATTTATATTTTGAAAAGATCACTTAGCTTGGGGCTCAGCATGGGGAATGGGATGGAGGGGGCCAGTGGAGATGATGCTGGGACACAAGTTAGGGGTATACCTTCCTCCTGGGAATTTGAGAATAATTCTGGGATCACAAAGTTAACAAAAATTAGGACCAGAATCTAGGTCCTCCAATGTTCACTTCCACTGACTCTTTATTCAACCCTAGAGCTGAGAAAACCACAAGCAAATACATTGCTGTGACCTTTTCTTACTGGCTCAACCATGCTTCCAGTGGTTTAGGATATGTGGAAATTAACCCAGCTTTTACATTCCTAATCTCTGGTTTTATGTCTTCTCTCAGCCACAATAATAAAACAAATTCTACTCGTCATTTTTTCCCACCTTTTCAGCTGAATCTGCAGCTGAAAAATGAGGTCACCGAGCACAGTGGGAGAGACTGCTTGCAGGCAGAAATCTTTGAGGACGTGCTTGATTTTTTTTTCCCCTGCATAGTTTGTCAGACTTAAAATTTTTGTCTAAAACAATGTATTCTATGCTCTTAGATCCAGACAGGAGAAAATAATTCCTTTTGCTTTTATGATGCACAAGATCAAATACTTGGTTTAAAAAGTATTTATAAATGAACACTTGTATTTGTTATACTTTTGTGATAGGAATTTTATCTATGGAAGCATTGCTGTTAGATGTGAGATGCTTTTTAGCTTTCGTGGAAATTAAGATTTTTAGCCATACATTTAAGGATTTTAGGTAACTGAGGCTCAGAGAGCTCAAACTCACTTTACTGAGTCATAGTAGGAACAATTACTGAGCATGTCTTATACATAGGCTCTAGGCTAAGTATCATTTCATTTAATCCTCATAATTAATTAATTAAGCTCGGGAGTTTGGTACCATTTATTTGTGTACGTGAAGAAAAGGAGACTCAGAGAGGTACAGGGATCTGTTCAAAGTTAAACAGTTGTATGCGGGAAGTCCTAACTGGTTCCAAGGCTCGTGTACTTCACCGCCACTACCCTGTCTGGATATAGACAATCTCCTAATGCTACTTTATAACACCCTCCCACCCGTGCATTTGATGGCTACATTGCCATAATGACTTCCAGTTTTATTTTAATAAAATAACCATCCTTGTATAGCTTATAGAACCTACCAGATAAGACACAACCAGACCAAAGTCTACAAGAGGAGCGATCTCATGCATATTTAAACTTATTAAACTTTAAATAAACCATGTCTCACACACTGAAACATGGATCGGAGAGGGGAGAATTGCATTCTACGACCATGGATGAAAAACTCCATCCAAACAAGTGGAACATGACACCCGAGTCGTTCAAACAGGCACAGGAGTGTCTTTCGTAAACACCCTCTTTCCCCAGTGCCTGTTGGGTTTGCCTGTCAATCTGAGCACAGCGCCTGAAAAAAGAGCTGTGAGTTCATGCCTTCTCTTTATTCCAGGGAAAGGCTGCCAGTCTGTCACTAGGAGTATCAGACTCTATGGGTGCCATAGAGTTCGGTCAGGAAGGCATAATTTGTGCTGATCCCAGGGTCTACACCAATGAGGAGTCAAGGAGGAGACCTTTCCACAGTATTCTGGGATCCCAACAGCCATGATTCAGGGGGAGGTGACTGGAAATATACCAGTTCCATGAGGTCTTGCAGTCTGGGTTTTCATCCATCACCTGGAACCTTGGGCTTTCAAGAGGTCCAGTTCTTCTCTGACTTGATACCCCAGGTCTCACCGACAAGAACCCTTGTTCCTTTTGAAAAAAATTATATATGTTTTTCTTTTTTTCCTTAAATAAAGATGGAATCTCTATGTTGCCCAAGCTGGTCTTGAACTCCTGGGCTCAAGTGATCTTCCTGCCTCAGCCTCCCTAAGTGCTGGGATTATAGGCGTGAGCCACCATGCCCGGCCTGAAGAAAAAATTTATTAAGACGAAAGTCACAGAACATAAAATTAACTGTTTTAAAGAGGAGAATTTAGTGGTATTTAGTACATTGCACCATGTTGTACAACCATCGCCTCTTGTTACAAAACATTTTCATCACTCCCAAAAGGCGGACCCCAGACACATCTGGTCACTTCCCATTCCCCCTGCCCCCAGCTTCTGGCAACCACCAATCTGCTGTCTGTTGAGGAGGAACCTCAAATGCACTATAAGTGAAAGAAGCCAGACACAGAAGGGTCACATATTATACGATTCCATTGGCAGGACCCTTGTTTATAAGAAGCACATATTCACATTCTCTAAATTAACATTCTGAAGAACAGAATTTGGGAAATAGTGCGGAGGAAAGGGGGTGTCTGTCGTGGCTTCCATTTCATTTTCAGCAAATGACCTGGCAGTTTAGATTCCTGAAGGCAGCCTTAGCATAATGGCTCTCAACCGTGGCTTCACACTGGACTCACTTAGGGGAACTTAAAAAAATTCTATGAATATCCAAGCCAACGTCTGTTACTTTTTTTTATTATGGCGGTTCTTTGCAGGAGTAAGGTGGTATTGCGTTGTGGTTTTGATTTGCATTTCCCTGATAATTAGCGATGTTGAGCACTTTTTTTCCGGAACGTAAACTAGTACAAACACTGTGGAAAACAGTATGGAGATTTCTTAAAGAACAAAAACCAGAGCTACCATTTGATCCACCAACCCCCCTACTCGGTATCTACCCAGAGGAAAAGAAGTCATTGTCTGAAAAAGACACTTACACATGCGTGTTTATAGCAGCACAATTCACAATTGCAAAAATATAGAACCAATCCAAATGCTCATCAATCAACAAGTGGATAAAGAAAATGTGGTGTATATATACACCATGGAATACTACTCAGCCATAAAAAGAAACAGAATAATGGCATTTGCAGCAACCTGGATGGAGTTGGAGACCATTATTCTAAATGAAGTAACTCAGCAATGGAAAACCAAACATCGTATGTTCTCACTTATAAGTGGGAGCTAAGCTATGAGGATGCAAAGACATATGAATGATATAATGGACTTTGGGGACTCCCGAGGGAAGAGTGGGAGGAGGGTGAGGGATAAAAGACTACATATTGGGTACAGTGTACACTACTTGGGTGATGGGTGTACCATAATCTCAGAAATCACCACTGGAGAACTTATTTATGTAACCAAACACCACCTGTTCCCCAAAAACTATTTAAATAAAAAAAATTAATGTATGAAAAGCTAATGTACATTAGAGAGCCTAATGCAACTGGCCTGGACAGTGGTGTTTTGAAAAACTTGCCAGATGATTCTGATGTGTAGCTAGGGTTGCAACAGCTGCTCTCACAGGAGAGTGGCTATAGCTGCAGGCCATTTTTCTACCCTGCATTTCCTCCCTGGCTGCTTTGGCACTTCTTTTCTTCCTTGGTTTGTGCCTCATTCAGTCTGCACAAGCTCACAGTATCCCAGGACTTTGTCCATGCCAAATGGTGCAGTCGATGGATTTTGATGCCACTGAGTTTGGGACTCAGAGCTGCTTTCTAATACTGACCTTGGGGGAGATTAGTTAACTTCTAAGCCTCATTTCTCCATCTCTAAAATGGGGCCAATGGTAGCACCTATCTCAGGAATGTTTTGAAATTTAGCCAAATAGGTGTGCATAAAGCACACGGTAAACATCAATATGGTTGTATTTATTGTTATTGTTGTTATTACTATTATTATATGCATGGGCATTTCATAGTGGACCAATCTGTTGATAGTCCTTTTCCAACGAAGGGAAAGTCCTTTACAAAAAAAGGAGGCTGGGCGCAGTGGCTCACTCTTGTAATCCCAGCGCTTTGGGAGGCTGAGGCGAGCAGATCACAAGGTCAGGAGTTCGAGACCAGCCTGGCCAACACAGTGAAACCCTGTCTCTACTAAAAATACAAAAAAAAAGTTAGCCAGGCATCGTGGTGGGCACTTGTAATCCCAGCTACTTGGGAGGCTGAGGCAGGAGAATCGCTTAAACCCGGGAGGCGGAGGTTGCAGTGAGCTGAGATCTCGCCACTGCACTCCAGCCTGGGTGACAGAGCTAGACTCTGTCTCAAAAAAAAAAAAAAAAAAAAAAACGGAAAAAAAAGAGGCATTTTTTTGTGCACCTGCTTTCTGTGGACAATGAGCCAGGCTCTGGGGCTGCAGTTGAAGGTATGGAACAGAGATACTGATGTGGAATAAAACAAACTAGCATATAAACACGTATTATGGGGACCTGGAGTGCAAATGGGTGCAGATGGTTGGACTGAATTCCAGGAAGTATTGGGAAAGGGCAGCATTTAAGCTGGGTGGTTAGTGATAAGTGGAAGATATTCCAGCGAATACCAGAAAGCGAGGCTATCAAGATTGGTTGGGTCACACTAAAGAAGGTGTTAGATGCCTGGCTGAGAAGGGGCACCTGCTTTGAGATAGCTGCACTCACTCGACCTAACCAGGCAGGGTTCACTCTTAGTGGTCGTTCCTAAAACCTTCAGTGCCACAGCTACCGCAACCACTTACCTCAATAAGGTGTCCCCATACTGGATTTCCGAGATCTTTTCGGCTGGCTGGAATTTATTTCTTTCTTCCTCTTTCAGTTTCTGAAGTTGTTGTTGCTTCTTTTTCTTTGCAGTCTCTTCCCTCAGAATAGCAAAATATCCACGGCCTATCTTCACAGACTGGATCAAAAAGCTGGAGACATGCAGGCAGGAAGAGGGAGAGAGGGAAGAAGGTGGGGGAAGACAGAGAGAGAGAGAGAAAGAGAGAGAGAAGGAAAGAGAAGGAGAGGAAAAAGAGAGAAGAAAGAGAAAAGAGAGATAAGGAGGGATGGAGACGAAGAAACAGGTAGAAATAGAGAAAGAGAGAGTGAGAGAGAGGGAGAGGGAGAGGGAGGGAAAGAGGGAGAGAGGGAGCGAGGGAGGAGAAGGAGACACAAATTTAAAAAAAAAGATGAGTTGACTCTTATTGTCTTGGGACCAATAATCTCTGAGCATGCCCTTGTGCCTGCAGGGCAGGGGCCTTCCCACCTGTCGATTTCCAGACTCAGCTAGACCTGAGTTTGAATTCCAGATCTACCTTGTACTGAAGACCTTGGTCGAGTCCTTGAATCTCTCTGAGCCTGATTTCCTTCATCATCCCATCACTCAACAAATATTTATGGAGTGCCCACTTATAGCACCAGGTACTTTGCTAGGTGCTATGGAGTGAACATAACAATTCACAGCCCGTAGGATCAGATACCATCATGCATGGGAAGGGGTCAGCTTCCTGTATCTGGCACAGAAGAGGGGCTTCTCCATGAAAATCAATGGCATAGCAGGCACTAAAGGGCCTAGGCTCCTGGCCAAGGCTGCCCTCGCTTTGATTTGCCTAAATGCTCACATTTGTGAGCATGACTGCTACAGAAGTTCAAGTACCAATGTGTGGGTTCTTGCTGTGTCAAGTAACGTATGTTGGGACTTCATTATTCTCTTCATCCCAACTCAGCCACTATTTCCCAATCAGATGTCTTGATGCTGGCTTGATGTGAAGACATTCTCAACCCTGATGGGCTACACACCTCCCTGCGCTTTGCCAGTCTTCACCTCGGGGTTGGAGTTAGCAGCCCTGTGGTGGAGAAGGACTGATGCAGAGGTGTCTACATGTTTCTTTCTGTCTGTCTGCCCACTTTGTTCCTACATGTAAATGTTGGTTCTCAAATTCAATTTTGTTTGTTCTCCAAATTCCTAATGAGCAACCAACGTGTGTTGGGTATTGTGCTGACTGTTGGGGATTCAGTGATGAACAAGACATTGGGTCCCTCAGGGTTCATGGCTTAGTAGGGGGGAGAGAGAGAGAGATACAGGAAGTCAATAATAGCACAGGGTAATGGGAGAGGCAGGACTCTGGGCTTTGGGGAAGGGGACACCTAATTGAGACTAGGGGGAGGCTGGAGACCTCTTCCTGGAGAAAGTCGTATTTTCTTTCTGTCTGTGAGGGTGGCTTCTTCCTCTCCTCTGGTCTCTCTCTGTGCTCAGTTTTGCTTGGGAATATTCCCAGCCAGCTGTCATGGCCAGACTCATGTGATTAGTTGACCCCTGCTTATTTGCTAAGATGAGTTAAGGTGTCATTAAGGGCATTTCATTTCATCAGAGGATTCTTACAAATGTCCACTAGGAAAATTCTGGGAGGTGGGAGGTGGGGATTTTACAGCATTTTTCAAATCACATCACACAGGTGGCAGCTAAGTGATAACGTTTCATTCATTCATTCTTCTGGCTGACCTTGGCTGAGAACCTGCTATTCCAGGCACCAGTTCAGGGGACTGGGGCTGTACAAAGCAACAAGATAAAGCATTTGCTCCCAGGGAGATCACAGTGTAATGGAGGAAAAACACCCACAAACCAATACTCTCAACCTAATGTACCAAAGGGCTATAGGAACCTAGAGAAATCTTGGAAGGCTTTCTGGAGGAGGTATTATTTGGGCTAAGTTGGAATTCACCAGCAGAACAAAGTGGGACATGGCATACCAGTGGATGGAATATCAGGTGCAAATGCAAAATGGTGAGTCTGATGATGGCCTCTTTAGGGAACTATAGCTATCTTTAAAACACTGGAGCACAGGAGAGTGACTAGAGCTAAAGCCGACAGTGCAGGCGGGAAACACGGCGCAGGGCCTTGGGTTCTTAAGTGAGCCTGGATTTGGGAGTTGCTTGGACTGTACCTAAAAATGCTTCAGGAATCTACAAATGTCTGAGTTTTCAACAGCTTTTAAAGCTATTAACAACACCCACAACACAAAACATTCTGTTATATACCAAATCAATGCATTATGTACATTTCTATCGCATCGGCCTCCGTTCACCAATTCTGAAATGCCCATTTTTTCACATCTCAACATCCTTGACGTGAAACTGCGTCTTACAGTCATTGGCCATTCACAATCACAGCCAGCCATGTGGCAGTTGCTTTGCAGTTGTCATGGCCTCTATAGGTTTACATTTGGTTCATACTCCTGGTAGCCTGACTGCACAATCGCCCCCTCTAGGCAATAAATCATTGGACCAGGAGTTTGAAGTCAGAAAAGTCTTTTTCTTTGACATTTTCTTATAAAATCAAGAGAGTAGGCATGGTGCAGTGGCTTATGCTTGTAATCTCAGCACTTTGGGAAGCCAGGGCGGGTGGATCACTTGAGGTCAGGAGTTCGAGACCAGCCTGGCCAACATGGTGAAACCCCGTCTCTACTGAAAATACAAATATTAGCCAGGGTGGTGGCGGGTGCCTGTAATCCTGGCTACTCGGGAGGCTGAGGCAGGAGAATCACTTGAACCCGGGAGGCGGAGGTTGCAGTGAGCCGAGATCACGTCATTGCACTCCAGCCTGAGTGACAGAGCGAGCCTCCATCTCAAAAATTTTTTTTAAAAAACGAGAAAGTGCCATTATAAAAGCTTTCAGAGTTGGGTCCGCAGCTGGGAAGAAATCCTGGAGACAATAGAGGAGCATCCTCTTAAGAAATGTTCCATAGGACATTGTTCACTCAAGAGTGGAAGGGTGATTCTGAAGAGCTGGGCTTTGAATGTGAAGAGGTTTGAGGAATATCTAAAATGTATTTTACCTGTGTTTTCCTTTTGGTTTGAACAGAATATAAAAATATAAATGGAATATTAAGAAATTATTTAAGTAGGTAAAAAAGGAGTTTTTCTTAGAAATTAGGAAATAATATATATATTTTTAATCTTATAAAAAAATTTAATTTTTGCAGAGATGGGGTTTCACTATGTTGCCCAAGCTGGTCTCAAACTCCTGGCCTCAAGTGATCCTCTTGCCTCAGCCTCCCAAAATGCTGGAATTACAAGCATGAGCCACTGTACCTGGCCTAAAATATTTTTACAAAATAAAAATTCTAAGTGATAAGAAAGAACCATCTTATTTTAATTGGCCGTGTTTTTATTTTGTTATGTTAAATTTTTTTAAGTAAAAAATTCTTTTCATTGTTTAATTTTTTTTGTTTTTAGTGGCATATCTTAGATTTGACGGTGGTTTAGACTCTATAAAATGCAGTATTTTTGCTCTTTATGAATGTGCCACTGGAAGATTACCACTGAACATTTTCTAAATTTAAACCCTGCTTCTCAGCTCATGTAACATTTTTTGAATGTTTATGCCATATGTCAATTATCCATCCCAGACAGTCAGTTGCAGGCAAGGATCAGTCATATCTGCTCAGCTCATGTTCTTGTCATTACAAAATAATCTCTCTGTTTCCTTATGTATAAAATTGTGCAAAAGCAAATGAATGGGTAACCTGTTATCACTTAGTAATGCCATATTGTCAGTTATAGGTGCTTTTGCCTGACTTCTTTTTTAAATTTTTGTTTTTTGATATAGAGTCTCGCTCTATTGCCCAGGCTGGAGTGTAGTGGTGTGATCTCAGCTCACTGCAACCTCTACCTCCTGGGTTCAAGCAATTCTCCTGCCTCAGCCTCCTGAGTAGCTGGGATTACAGGCATGTGCCACCACGCACAGCTAATTTATTTTTTTATTTATTTTATTTTTATTTTTAGTAGAGATGAGGTTTCACTATATTGGCCAGGCTGGTGTTGAACTCCTGATCTTGTGATCCACCCACCTCAGCCTCCCAAAGTGCTGGGATTACAGGTGTGAGCCACCGTGCCTGGCCACCTGGCTTTTATTTTTAAGTTTAGGAATGTGAGCAGTTAATATGAGGTGGAATTCATGTTTGAAACAAAAATATGCTTCCATTTTGCTTTCGAGCTTGTGAATCAGTGAGGGTCCTGAAGCTGCAAGGGAACTTGATAAAAGGAAAACTGTTAGCATTTGCGACCTCTTAACTTCAGACATGAGGATTTTTCTCTGTGTAGCACAAACAAAGCACATGCAGAGATAACCTGGGAGGTGAGACTGATGTGACAGCAACTGCTTTTCATTGTCATGCTACTTTACAGAGATGGGATGAACTCTGTTTCAGTCTGCTTTGGCTGCTGTTACAAAAATACCATAGACTGGGTGGCTTAAACAACAGAAATTTATTTCTCACATTTCTGGAGGCTGGAAGCCCAAGATCAGGGTGCTAGCATGATTGGATTCGGGTGAGGTGCCTCTTTCAGGTTGGAGACCCATTTTCTCACTGAAGCCTCACATGGAGGAAAGAGAGCAGGAGAGCTCTCCAGAGTCTCTTTTGTAGGGGCACTAATCCCGTTCATGAAGATGGAGGCTAATCACCTCCCAAAGGCCCCACCTCCTATATCATATTGGGAGGAGGGTAAGGATTTCAACATATGAATGTGTTGGGGGTCACAAACATGCAATCTGTAACAGATCATTCACTGAAAATTTGGTTCAGAAGTCAAGACTGATACTGACTCAGGGCAGACATGGCCCAAATTGGGGCTTAGCTTGGGGGCTTCACCCAGGAAAGAACAAAGGGTGAGCTGGTGGTAGAGGAAAACAGCTTTATTGTAGAGGCAGTGTTACAGCTCCGTGACTGCTCCTGCAGAGCAGGGCTACCCCATAGGCAGTGTGCTGAGAGCAGCAGCTCGGGGCAGTTTTGCAGTCATATTTATACCCACTTTTAATTCCATGTAGATAAGGGGTGGTTTGTGCAGAGATTTCTAGGGAAAAGGTGGTAACTTTTGGGTCATTGTGTCATTGCCATGGAAAGGGGCAGTAACTCCCAGAGTGTTGCCATGGCAATGGTAAACTGACATGGCACACTGATGGACGTATCTTATGCTTCCACCCTGTCCCTGTTTCAGCTAGTCCTCAATTTGGTCTGGTGTCCAAGACCCACTTCTGGTATAGAGTCCCACCTCTTACCTCAACACAGTGCACACACCAAGAGAATATGAAATGGTTTATTACTCACATAACTAGATTTTCTGGGGAGAGCAGGGAAGTCTCCCAAGCAGGTCTTAAAACTGCCTGAAAGAGCAGGAAGGGGCCAGTGGCTTGGGGTTTTATGGTAGTTAGGGGGTGAGGTATTTGGGGGAGACATTTGGGGATGATTTGAACTTCCCACCAGCATCAAAGGAGGATGCACCTGGGCTTTCTTATCAACTTGCCCAGATATAGGGCAGAAGGAAATGGTGTAGAGGGTGAGGATGGAGTGTTGGGGCTTGAAATTTATCAGTAGTCAAATATCAAGAATGGAGTCAGATTCTTTATTATATGGATTAATCCCAATTTCCAATTTGTGTGTTTGCCTAAATAACTGTACCATTATCAAACCATTCAATGAAACCATTCAACAAATATTTGGTGAATGCTTATTATGTACCAAGCACTGTGTGTTGAGGATGCAGCAGTAAACAAAATAGCTGCACAGTTCTGGCCCTGATGAAGCTCGTATTCCAGAGGATGGAGACAGATTCAAAACCAAGAAGTAAATGGTACCCGAAATGCCAACTGCTACGGAAGAACAGAGCAGGCAAGTGGGAAGAGTGACTGCCAGGGATGAGGGGTGTCAGTGCATTTAGAAAAAGATGGTCAGTGAAACCCTCACTCAGAAGGTGATGTTTGCAGAAGTAAGGGAGTAAACCATGCAGATACTTGTAGGGGGAAGAGTATTCCAGTAGCGGGAACAGCATGTGCAAAGGCTCTGAGCAAGTACAATTTTAAACCAAGAAAAGTTTAGTTTCCATTGAATAAAATGTTATATGACATCATATAATACATTGTGTGCTACCAAAATATTGACTTTGCATGTTTTAGAAATTGGTGTTGTTGATGGAAATAAAACCAAACTCTGTAAAATATTCCAAAGAGGTTTATGCCAATATGAGTGGCCATGACCTGGAGAAAACACAAACCCAAGAAGCCTTGAGTAAGTGGCCCAGAGGCAGTCAGAATGCAGCTCTGTTTTATACATTTTAGGGAAGTGGAAGTTACAGTCTAAGTCATAAATCAGTACCTACAGGTTTTACATTGGTTTGGCCCAAAAAAGGTGGAATATCTTGAAGCTGAGGCTTACAGGTCATAGGTGGGTTCAGAGATTTATTTAATTCGTAACTGGTTAAAGGAGGAAGAACTTTATTCAAACACTTGCAGTTGGCAGAAAGGAAAGTTGAAGTTCCTGGGGGTTGGACTTCAATGTGTGAATTTGGGGAGGACACAACTGAATCCATAGCACACACATTTCAGGATCCAGTAGGTTGCAGTTTCTGCACATTATCATGTGATATTTTGCCAGAGTTGGGTTGCAAGAGCAAGACATAATACATTGGGTCAGAGTGAACTGTAGTTCTGCCCTTGTCCAGCGGAGTTTTATGTCCTGTTTATAATTTGGTATCTTATTATCACAAACAGTTTTGTCAGTCTTCTGAACTCTATTTTAACATTCATGCTGGGCAGCTGTTGTGTCTAAATTCCAAAAGGAACGGAGTATAATGAGGGTGTCTGACCTCCCATCTTGTCATGGCCAAGAAGTCAGTTTTTAAGGTTTTTCTGGAGTTCCCTTGGCCAAGAGGGGGTCTACTCAGCTGGTTGGAGGGGGCTTAGGATTTTATTTTTAGTTTACAGTGTTCTACTTAAGACTTTTGTTTGACAGAAAGGTTCTTCTCTGTAAAAGGAAAGAAGGAAAGATGGAAGGGAGGGAGGGAGGAAGAGGAAAGGAGAGGGAAGGAAGGAGAAAGGAAGGGAAAAAGGAAGGGATGAAAGAAAAAAGGAAGAAGGAAGGAAAGAGGAAGTAAGGAAGAGAGGGAGGAAAAAAGAAAGGAAGAGAGGAAAGAAGGAAGGGTGGGCTGTGTCCTAAACTGGAAAGGTAGGGAGAACCAGGTGACAGTGATGGTCTGGGCATCTCCTTCTCAACTGCTTTACTCCAGGGTCCTACTCCAGGAGGCCATAGACTTTACCATTCAAATTAAGAAGCTCATTTCTAATAACTCAGTCTAACATCTTCACGTGCAGGGCCACAGGAACAGAGCTCTAGAGGTCCCTCTCTGCCCCTGGACTTCAATGAGACTTCTCAAGTGCTTCCAGTGTACACTTGAGATACTGCAAAGCATTCACATAAGAGCCCTTTTAAGGTGAACTAGGCACTGTCGGGATTTCGCATCTGCGGTACACTTTAGTGCTTCTTACCAGTTTTGTGCCTCACTCTCCTAACCTCTCCATTCTTGGGCACGTGTGTTAACTTATTTATCCTCACAATGACTCTATGTTAGAGGTGCTGTTATTATCACTTCCATTTGCAGATGAGGAAACTGAGGTCAGGAGAGACAAGGTCACAGAGCTGGAAAGGAGCAGAGCTGAGGTCCGAACCCAAGTGGTGAGTTCACTGCAGAGCCCAGCTGTGCACTGCGCTGGTTGGTAGATGGTCAGGATGTTTCCAAATGTGGCTAGTCAGCCTTTCCGTTGGGAAGTCCCACCAGCGTGGACCTTGACCTTGAAGATTCCATGAGCCACTAGGTCAAGGACTAAATTGGGTGGTTTATCAGTGACTGGTAGGTGCCAGGGGTTTGCTGTTGTCCAGATTCTCTCATGGATTGGAAGGCTGTCAGAGTGACCTGTTAGGTCCCAAGACAGACTGTGGTCTGTAGGGGCAGAGAACAGAACAGGCACTGACGCTAGGCATGGTGGCTCACGCATGCAATCCCAGCACTTTGGGAGGCGGGTGGATCACTTGAGGTCAGGAGTTCGAGACCAGCCTGGCCAGCATGGTGAAACCCCATCTCTACTAAAAATACAAATATTAGCTGGGCGTGGTGGCAAGTGCCTGCAGTATCAGCTACTCAGGAGGCTGAGGCACGAGGACCACTTGAACCTGGGAGGCGGAGGTTGCAGAGAGCTGAGACTGAGTCACTGACCTCCAGCCTGGGCAACAGAGCAAGACTCTGTCTCAAAAATAAAGAAATAAAGTCAGTTGGGCATGGTGGCATATGCCAATGGTCCTAGCTACCTGAGAGGCTGAGGCAGGAGAATCACTTAAGCCCAGGATTTTGAGGATGCAGTAAGCTCTGACCGTGCCATTGCATTCCAGCCTGGGTGACAGTGAAATCCTGTCTCTAAAAAAATTCTCAGTCTTTACCTCTGCATCTCAGTCATTTACTTTTTTGTAGTAATTAACAAGTTGGGAAGAGATTTTTTTCAACTTATTCATGCCCTTATTCTAAAAAGAATTAGAAACAAAAACATTTTTTTAAGTGAGACAGAAGGCAGAAAAAAACAAGAAAACAAAACCAGGTAAGACAAGTTTTGTTACTTGTCATGGGTTTTGTTACCCGTGCCACATAATCTGGTGCACAAATGTGGCCCTGGGCATCCTAGTGGCTGAGGCAAAGAGGGAAACACAATCCTAATGTGATTCCTCCTAATGGCTGTAAGATTTTTAAAAAGCTGTTTAGGAGATGCTGGGCCATTCCTGGTGCTGCAACTAGGAAGAGACTTCTTTCAAGGAGCTGTACAGGGAGCATCCTGTAAAAAGTCAAGGCTGTAACAAACCCCTGGATACAAATAGAGTGATAAATGCTTGTCTTATCAATTAACGCCACAGAAAGAGACAGGGCAGACACTGTTGGACACTTAGAGAAACCTAGCAAGCAAATTTTCTGGTGGAATTTCAGCCCGTCTTCAGGCAAGGCAGTCAGATGTCCAGCTGCCAGATCTTCTGGAAAGGCCCGAGTGACAGATGAATGTGGTTGAGGGGAAGGTCTGTACTTTCATGTCAGACACACCAGTCTATTCTGGGAACTTCAGGCTGCAGGATGTTCATTCAACGAGCTTGGGAAGTGCTCCCTTGATACTGTGGAGGCCCATTTAAAAACGCTTAATATTTTAGCAAATTCTCATTTAATTCCCTGTATGTTCCCTACGTTTTCTTCATCATTATTGCTGATTACCAGGCTATTTGTGTGAAGGGAGCTATTTGCAGGGAAGAGCAGTTTTCGCCTTTAAATCCACTCACCCGGGGCCTCCTGCTCACTGCTTTGCGCGATGTAAAACTCCCCTGACCTAACATCACAAGAGGAACGATGGGGAGTAAAATAATTAACTGCATCAGGCAAGCGGAGGAAAAAGCAGATTATAAAATGGAAAGTTTTCTCTATCCAATACAATTTCTTCTCAACCAGTGCATGGGAGAGGGTGGGTTGTTATTATTAAGGGACATATGTTCTCTGTATGGGACTCTGTGTGTGAGCTGACGAGAGAAGGATGCTTACTGCAGCAATAGGCGTATTCTCAGCAGGGCTCAGCCGAGACAGACTAAAGGAAGGAAGCCCAGGTTCCATTTCTAAGCACCTTTGGACTTGAGGAGCAGTGTGGACGATGGGAAGGTGTTAGAGGGCACTCCCTCTGGGTGGACTCTACTTTTTCACTCCCTTAGGGTGGTTTTAAACCTCTCTGATTCACAACCCCTTCATCTTCAAATGGGGAAAATATTAGCTCCTCCCTCAAAGGGCTATTGGGAGGATTAAATGAGACAGTAAAGATAATGAGTTTACTGTAGTGCCTAGTACATAGGGCTCCATAATGGGAAGCTGTTGTTATTATCGTCAACTTGCTTAACAGTCCTGAGAGGTTGGAGTGATTTACAGATGAGAAAACAGAGAAAAGATTAGGTAAATGATGGTCATAACAGCTGGAATGTGGCCAAGCCGAGATTGGAAGCCAGTAGGGTTGATTCCAGAATTTCTGTCTCTCTAATTGCATGCTCCTAGCATAGGTATGTTCAGTAGGAAGCTTTAAGGCTTTGAGTTAATGTACCTCTGGACTGTTTGTTTTGCAGATTTCATCTCTAGGTCTGTAGGATAGAAACAAGTGGCTTACCTTTTTCCCCTTTAGACCATGTTTTTACCCAATCCAAAGCACCATCCTTGGCAGATTAGGTCATTATTGAGCAGATACTCTCTTCCTCTCCCATTCCCTACATTCAGGATTAGGATGTATTTTCTCAGTGTCCAGAATTTGGACTTGGACATGCGTCTCCTTTGGTCGATGGGATATTTACAGATATGAATTGAATGAACACATAAAATGAGCTTTCCCAGCTAGGTCCATGTGAACAAAATCCATGATCTCCCTGGACCCAGAAGAGGGAGAAAGACATGGAACAGACCTTTCTGAACCCAGCAATTCTAGCCTAGCTCAGCCAAGGCTGGAGCAAGAAAGAAATATGTGTTGAAAGCCACTGAGTTTGGGGGCAGTTTATTACACAGCCTCATGATGAAAATAGCTGACTGGTGCATCATCCGTCATAAAATGCACCATTATTTTATGAACCACAAAGAAGAAAACACAAAAACACATGTCAATTAAATTAAGACATGATTGTACATTGCATTCCAAGTTCAGAGATGATAAAATGTGCAAAAAATGTGCTTCTTAGACATGATAAAATATAGTATTAAGAAAGAAGTTGCCTCAGACCTGAGAAAGATGGCCTGGAGTAGGACCTGGAGCACGATGTAATTAACAGCTCCTTCTGAGAAGTATCTGGCAAATATGATAAAATTTCTGAGCAATTTTCTGATATTCTCTGTGAGATTAAGAGTCTTTTCTGGAGCACTGGATTTACCCACAGTGCTGGCCCAACAGACTTACAAAAAGGCTGTTAACTTTTAACCAACCACTCCTACCTCAGGTGATGCTATGTAGTTCCTTACAAATCAAAGTGTGGTCCAGCAGCATCAGCATCACGTGAGAGCTTGTTATGCAATTGCCCCATGGGTTCATCTTACCCGCTGCACAGATAAAGCCACTTTACTGAGATAGCATTGCAATAGAGAAAAAGTTGTATAAATGCAGAGTCAGCTAAGTGGAAGGACAGCACAGTAATTTATTATTACTCAAATCAGCCTACCTGAAAATTCAGAGTCTAGGATTTCTTAATGACAGCTTGGTGGGCAGGGGCTAAAGAATGGGGAATGCTAATTGGTTGGGTCCAGGATGAAACCATAGGGAGTTGAAGCTTAACTTCTTGCACTGAGTCAGTTCCTGGTTGGGAGGCACGAGACCAAATGAACCAGTTTACTGGTCTGGGTAGCGCAAGCAGGGCCCTCAGAATGCAGGGTCTGTAAAATACCTTGAACACCAGGCTTAGGTTTTACAATAGAGTAGTTATCTATAGGAGCAATTGGGGCGGTTAGGAATCTTGTGGCCTCTGGCTGCATGATTCCGGAGCCATAATTTCTCATCTTGTGGCTAATTTGCTAGTTTTCCAAATCATCTTTGTTTTAAAGTTAAACTAAATTCCTACTGTGGTTACCTAGATCTATCCCTAGGAATGAAGAAGGGCATCTTGGAGAGTAGAAGCAAGATGGAATCAGGTCAGATTTCTTTTATTGTCATAATTTTCCTACGTCAGATTTTTCTCACTGTCATGATTTTTGCAAAGGCAGTTTGGGTTAGAATTGCAGAATCTTGGGCCCCACCCCAGACCTCTTGAATCAGAATCTTCATTTTAACAGGATCCTCGGGTAATTCATGCACACATTGAAGTTTGAGATGCACTTGTCTAGATACCTTTTCCCCCTATTGAAAGGAACTCTTTCCAGAAAAAAATCTTCCAGTTGGCTCTACTAGAAGGCTGGGTCCCCTTCCTGCAAGTCTGAAGTAAAACTTTGCCACATGCTAGCAATCAATTAATCTCAGAAGTTCTTTAAGAATCCCTCGGCCGGACGTGGTGGCTCACGCCTGTAATCCCAGCACTTTGGGAGGCCGAGTGGGGTGTATTACCTGAGGTCAGGAGTTCAAGACCAGCCTGACCAACATGGTGAAACCCCATCTCTACTAAAAATACAAAAAATTAGCCGGGCATGGTGGTGGGTGCCTTTAATTCCAGCTACTCAGAGGACTGAGGCAAGAGAATCGCTTGAACCTGGGAGGTGGAGGTTACTGTGAGCGGAGATCACGCCATTGCACTCCAGCTTGGGTGACAGAGTGAGACTCCATCTCAAAAAAAAAAAAAATCTCTCTATTGGACATTCTTATCTTGAGGGCACTCTGCTGGAATACATCTCCCATTACCTGAATCGCCTCCCTCCCAAGGGCCCTAAAGGAGACTAGGATTGAACATCACCTAAAACAGACCTTCCCAGCCCTCTTCTCAGGAACCTCACAAGAAGCTGCAGAGTATTGAAGATTTGGGAGGCGGTGAGGGAAACTCATGTTCAACCTTTCTATTATGGGGGGCATGGGATTAACTACCACAAATCACTGCATTAAAAACTAACAGCCCAGATGTACTTAAAAAACAAACAAACAAACAAAAAAAACTTTTAATGCTATTATGGCTCTACATCCAGCTGGTTTTCACTTACATTTTCCGTCTCTGCCTACAAGAAACATGGGGCTATAAAGCCAGGAGTGCTTTGATGGGAAAGGCAGAATGACATTAAGATGAACAAACACTCTTGGCAATCCGATTTCAGGGATGTCCTGCTCTTGCAGAAGGGAATTGCCTACATGGGAAATTTTCACTTAACAAATTTTACTGTTTTCAAATAATAGCAAATAAATCAGTTTATTCCCAGTTGGTTGAGTTGGTTGAGGCTGGAGGCTTGGGGAGCCCACTTCATCTGGCTGGCTCAGGCCTTGCTCTGTCAGCCCACCCAGACATATTGATTTTGGAGGAGGAGAGGGCAAAAATGATGGAATGAAGAAATCTGAAACACCATCCTTAAGTTCTCGAATTTTCAGGCAACCCATAGAGGTAAATTAATAACGCAGCCCCAGTTCAAAAGCACCAAGCAAATATTTTGCATTTAAATTCCTGCATTAGAATGCCCTGTTTATACAATAACTTAATAAATCTAGCCTGGCTGCCAAATTGACAAGAAGGTGAGAATCATTCATTAAAATGCAAATACAATTGAGATGAAATTTGGAATACATTTATTACAGTAATTGAACTTCAGTCAACTGTAGTCACAACACAGATTTTGGACTGCCTTTCAGACAAAAGGACGTGTTGTATTATTCTCCCCCCGCCCACCACCAAGTTAATATCTTTGTCAGCATGCAAATTAAAGCCATTTCCTGAGTGCTAATGATTTGCAATGGAGGATTTCACTCTTCTTTATAGGACAAGATTGCCAGAGATAAAGGTCAACTACATACACAAAAGATTGCTCTGGTAGCATATTGTGTATACAGCAAATTGATTGCAAACATATTCTGAGTGCTTATTGCAACCACATTCTTATTAAATCACATCCAAACATCTCCTTACCATCCCTGGGTCATTTGCTAATTGTAATGTCCAACAATGGGAAATTTGCTGAGTCAGGATTTCACCTCTCAGATCAAGTTTCAGATGGATTTCTCTCCTTTTTGAATGACTCAGCCCAAAGACAAAGACCCGTTAATGGGTTCTTTTTGATCATAAATCAGATGGAAGAAAGATGCTACTGGGACTTTTATAATGGCCCAGAAAATTTGACTCTCAATGGAGGAGAAGTTCCTTTAGTTGCTTCAGTTTTATCCTCTCCGGCATTTTTGCAAAATTCTTGGGTCTGAGCAAAGTGCACACATGCACCTAAGGGAGGAGACCACCCCTCATATTGTCTTATGCCCAATTTCTGCCTCCAAAGAAAGAAGTAAAAACTGAAAGGCAGAAATGAAATCCACAAGCAAACAGCCTGGTGCCACACCCTGGGCCTGGTAGTTAAAGATCGACCCCTGACCTAATTGGTTATGTTATCTATAGATTATAGACATTGTATAGAAAAGCACTGTGAAAATCCCTGTCCTGTTCTGTTCCATTCTAATTACTGGTGCATGCAGCCCCCAGTCATGTACCTACTGCTTGCTCAATCGATCACAACCCTCTCAGGTGGACCCCCTTAGAGCTGTGAGCCCTTAAAAGGGACAGGAATTGCTCACTCAGGGAGCTCGGTTGTTGGAGACGTGAGTCTTGCCGAAGCTCCTGGCTGAATAAAGCCCTTCCTTCTTTAACTCAGTGTCTGAGGGGTTTTGTCTGTGGCTTGTCCTGCTACATACCTAGCAGACTTCTGTTTGAGTTGAAAGAACTTAAAGTGTTACTTTGGCCAAGGGAGTGTGTGCTGTTCAGAAATCACTCTAGGGTGGCAAAAAAGAGTTTGTTCCAAATGTAGAACAGGAAGATTGCTTGTATCAGAGGTGTATAAACCAGAGCAACTCCGTCTTGAATGGGGCTAGGTAAAATGATGCTGAGACCTACTGGGCTGCATTCCCAGATGGTTAAAGCATTCTAAGTCACAGGATGAGATAGGAGGTAGGCACAAAATACAGGTCATAAAGACCTTGCTGATAAAACAGGTTGCAGTAAAGAAGCCAGCTAAATCTTACCAAAACCAAGATGGAAGAGTGACCTCTGGTTGTCCTCACTGCTACACTCCCATCAGCACCATGACAGTTTACCGATGCCATGGCAATGTCAGGAAGTTACCCTACATGGTCTGAAAAGGGGAGGCATCAATAATCCACCCCTTGTTTAGCATATCATCAGGAAATAACCATAAAAATGGGCAACCAGTAGCCCTTGGAGCTTTACTTTTATTCCTTTACTTTATTAATAAACTTGCTTTCACTTTATGCTATGGACTCTCCCTGAATTCTTTCTTGTGCAAGATCCAAGAACCCTCTCTTGGGGTCTGGATCGGGACCCCTTTCCTGTAACATCTTTCTAGTGACCATGAAGGGACTATAGTGCAGAAACCCCAGTAAGTGTTAGGGTCCTGTAACATTTGTGTCTTTTGACCCCTTTCATATCCAGTTAATTGATCATGAAGTGATGTCAGCTCTGTTTTCTGAATATTAGTTGACTCTCTTCCTGTTGCTACCACCCTAGTCAGAAACCATCGTTTACTTTAGATAGTTTCCCACCAGGTCTTTTCCTTCCTATTGGCCACTTGGCTGCCCCAGGGCTTTTTTGAAAAGGCAAATCTCATCATTCCTACTTAATGCTCAAAATCCTCTAATGGCTTCCTACTGTTCTCAGGGTGAAGTCCTGTGTCCTTCCTTCTCCTCCTAGCAATGTCCTCTAAGATCTGGGATTTGTCTATAACCATTCGCCCTGCCATTCCTTTGCATATCTCTCTACCCCCTTGAAATTGCACATGCTTTTCTTTTTCTTCCTTCCTTCCTTCCTTCCTTCCTTCCTTCCTTTCTTTCTTTTCTTTCTTTCTCTTTCTTTCTTTCTTTCTTTCTTTCTTTCTTTCTTTCTTTCTTTCTTTCTTTCTTTCTCTTTCCTTCTCCTTCCTTCCTCCCTCCTTCTCTGTTTCTTTCCTTCCTTCTCCTTCCTTCCTTCCTCCCTTCCTTCTCCTTCCTTCCTTCCTCCCTCCCTCCCTCCCTCCCTTCCTCCCTTCCTTCCTTCTTCCTTTCTTTCTTTCTTTTTCAGAGGCAGGGTCTTGATCTGTTGTCCATACTGGAGTGCAGTGGTGCCATCATAGCTCACTGCAGCCTCAAACTCCTGAGCTCAAATGATCCTCCTTCCTTGGCCTCCCAAAGATTTAGGATTATAAGCATGAACCACTGTGCCCCACCTGCACATGCTTTTCTTTCTCTCTGCAGCACCTTCTCCACTGTCTTCACTTGGCTTGATTTCTATTTGTCCTTCAAGGTTTGGGTAAAACTATCAACTGTTGGTCATTCAATACCTCTCCCCTTCTCTCCTCTCAGTTCCAGGCTAGGTCAAGTGCACCCACAGCTCCTTGTGCCTATGTACTTCCTATTATTGCACTCAGCACACTACGTGGTGATTGTTTTTTGACTTGTCTGCCTTTCCTACTAGTCTATGGGCTCCTTGAACTGGACTCTGGCATGTAGAAGGCTATCAGTGCTTGGTTTTCCTTCCCTACTTCTCTCTATTGCTCCCAATGACATAAAGTGCCAGTTGCCTACCAAATATCAACTTGCCTAGTTTCTTTAGTAACAGACCATGTTATCTTGGGTATTAATATGCCTAGATTAAAAACCAACAAAGCAAAGCAAAATCAAACAACAACCACAACAAACAAAAGCTATATTTCTCAGCTGCCTTTCCAGATAGGCTAGGCCAATGAGGTACAAGTGGAAGTCATTTGGAGAGGCTTCTGGGAAAATTCTTTAAAGGAAATTGGCAAGCTGGGTAACATTTGCCCGTTAGCCCCTTTTTCAGTTCCTTTCTGTTGCCTGAAACTTGGCAATAATGGTTGCTTCTCCAGCAGCCATTTTCTGAGCATGAGGAATTCCGGCAGATGGAAGTAAATACGGAGGACAGTGGATAAAACCTAGAAGGAACCCAGGTACTGGATGACCAGGAAGCTGCCATACCAGTTCTAGATCACCTTCGTCTAAATGTAAACCCTTTTTATGGGAGGGAGGTAATTCTTTATTTTGTTTAAGCCATAGTGATTTCAGGGCTCTGCTACCATGCAGCTGAATACAGTGCCAAGAGACAATATCTCTTTCTCTGCCTCTTTCTTTTTTCTTGACCAACCTATCACAATTCACACATTTAAAATGCTATTGTCCTTGGCTAAATCAATGGCCATGGACCAGAAAAAGATATTGAGAGAGGCTGATTTAGATAATTGGATAGTGACAAGGAAACTTAGAAACATGAAACTCTGTCAAGAGAATTTAGCCTGGGAGAGTCTCCACTGAGGGTGTCCAGGGCAGCTGATAAATAGGCACCAGGTGAGTCTGAGCCTGTAAGAAATGAGGGCTGGGACAGGAGGTGGTGGTTGCAGTTAGGGAGAAACAGGAGGTTTCTCTCTATAGTGATGCACTTGAGTGAGGCACTGAGCTAAGCACTTTATATGCATTATCTCATCAAACTCTCACAACATCCTGTGAAGTAAAAAGTATTATCCCCATTTTGTTGATGAGGAAACTAAGGCTCAAAGAGGTCAAATAGTCTGACCATAGGGTTGATAATAGGTGGCACTGGAATTTAAATACAGGCAGGCTGATTCCAAAGTATTACATGAGAAAAATATACTGGCTTTGGAAATGGTCTGTTCTAGGTTTAACTGGCCTTGATTTCCTTATCACTCAATGCCTGTGAGTCATTTTACCTCTTTGAGATGCCCTTTCCTCACCTGTAAAATTTGGATACATTGATACCCATCATGGGACATTGTTGAAAATTATATATGAGAGGCAATTAGTATGGTGCCTAGCACACTGGAGCTGTTCAACACATGGTAACATCATCATTTTTTTCTTCTTATTTTTCGTCATCATCATCATCATCGTAACAATCATCAAATCATCATCATTGACTTCTCCTTCTCCTTTCCCTTATCCTTCTCCTCCTCCTCCTCCTCTTCCTCTTCTTTCTCCTCCTCCTCCTCTCCTCCTCTCCTCCTCTGTCCCCTCTTTCTAATGCTTCTTCCTCTTCCTTGTTGTCGTCACCATGAATGCCTTCTGGTACAACTTTTTCGCTTTGCACACGACCTGGATGGTGGTGTGGCTGTAAGCCCCACAGGCTTCTGGGAAGTGGCACTTAGTTCAAGTGGTGAGCCTGGGAGGTTCTCTTCTCTGGGGTTGATGGGAAGAACAGTCTACTTAGATTACAATTACTTTGGGATTTAGTGAATTGCATTATGAAGTAATTCACAAAGGTCTGTGAGTCCACTGTGCCTAGTGGTGGTAGGACAAATGCTTGGTTATCATGTAAGTAATGAAATTTATTAAGCTAAGGGGCCCAGGAATTAACCTCTGCTTTGCTGGATAAGAAATGACATGCAGAAACCTTCTAATTATTTTAGATGGTTTTCTTTTCTTAATTCTTCTTTGATTTAATCTCTATGTCAGAATTTCATTAAAGAAAATGACGATGGAAGAAGAGGAGGAGGGAAGAGGGGAGGATAAAAAATGGAAAGAAGAATCTGAAGATACCATATCACAGCCTGTGAACACAGGATGTTTCACAGGAAGACATTGCTGATAATAGTAAATTACAACCAAATCTAAGGGTTTAGGCCAAAGTGGGATATACATGAATGTCAGTTAAAAAGCCAAGTTCTGGCTGGGTGCAGTGGCTCATGCCTGTAATCCCAGAACTTTGGGAGGCCGAGGTGGGTGGATTGCCTGAGGTCAGGAGCTCAAGATCAGTCTGGCCAACATGGTGAAACCCCGTTTCTACTAAAAATACAAAATAAAATTAGCTGGGCATGATGGTGCATGCCTGTAATCCCAGCTACTCTGGAGGCTGAGGCAGGGGAATTGCTTGAACCAGGGAGGTGGAGGTTGCAGTGAGCCGAGATCATGTCACTGGACTCCAGCCTGGGTGACAGAGTGAGGCTCCATCTCAAAAAAAAAAAAAGCCAAGTTCTAATTCTAACTCTACCAACAAATTGCTGTGGGATTTAGACAGATTCATGAACCACTCTATTCTGTTATCTGGGAATGAATAACTATTACCACTACCATCACCACCACTATTGCCATTTCCACCACCATCATCACAACTAGAATATGACTCATTACCGTGTGCCAGTGACTGTGAGAAAGCTTTTGCAGCTACTGATTTCTTTAACTTCTGAAAACAATCCTCCAAGGCAACCCTCAGTAGTGTTACTAGTCTCATTTCATTGTGTGGAAACTGAAATGCCAAGAGGTTCAGTGACTTGATTGATGCAAAGGTACCCAGTCTGGGTGGAGTGGAGTCTGGACTGGTTCTCGGGCCTGAGCCTGTCTCGGTCAGTCATTCTTCAAGCCAATATTGTCTTATCTGAGTTGTTGTGAAAGACAGAAAATTAGAAAATAGACGCAAAAGCAGTTTGGAAGGTCTTAAAACATGCTGTGCAAAGAGAAAGTACAATTCTAAATTGGATATTCAAAACTGCTTTATAAAGAGGGAGGACTGGTTCTTTTCACCTAATCACATTATTGCTAATTGTCAGGACCACAATTAGAAAAGCAAGCCCTTTCATCAGTGTGGGATACGCTCCTAGATGAGTAGGTGACCAGTGAAATTAAGATGCAAAAAAGCTGTATCTCTATGCAAAGCAGCTTCAGAATTTTGGCTAAATGAATCTCTAGAAATTAAATTCCTTGGAGGCAGACACCATATTATACTCATTCTTCCACCCCTCTCCTCATCCCTTTGGCACATCGTGGGGACCTAATGTTATTTTTGATCAAATGGCTAGTTGATTCAGTGAAGAAGAAAAGATGATGTTGGTAATTTGATCCCTTAGTGAGGGCCAGTTCTATTCTTATCTATCTCTAAACTTAGGGACCAACATCTTCGGGCAACATTTCTCATGATTCACAAATGTACTCTCAGTAAGTATTTATCTAATCTAAATCTCTTCACTGCTTGCCAATCCCATTTCCATGTGTTCTGCCTAATTTTGAATGCAATTCATTTAATTCCTTCCTTCCTGATATCTTTATTGGACACTGACTGTGTATAAGGTGCTGTGCCATGCTGAGAAGAGATACAAAAATTGAGAAGATTTGCACTCTGCCACCAAAGAATCTATATTGGAGCTGGCATTTGAGGGCCAGAAGCTTCCACTCCTGGTGTCTGTGGTTGGCATTAGGGATTATTATTCTGACCTGAGTCAGAAGCTAGACTGAGCATTTTGGAGTGAAAAGACCCTTGGGGAAAGCCCCAAGCCTCCATTTTGCAGATAGGGAAACTGAGGCCCAGAGAGGAGGCATATCACATGACAAATTACAGGAAGACCTAGGACAATAATGGTGCAGGGGTCGGGGTGGGGCTGGGGGGGGGCCTCTGGATTCCCAGTGCAAGGCAATTTGTTCTAAACCCCCTATCACCCTACACACCACTCAAGGAACTGAACAGCATGATATGTTTAGCTGCGGCTTTGGAATTCAAAGCTCTTGGCAACGTAATGACGAAAATGTTTTTTGCTCTTCCACCTAGCACCAATTATCTCCCTAAAGGTGCAGATGTACATCTTGTGAAAAATGCATCCCTGAGCCGGGCGCTGTGGCTCAAGCCTGTAATCCCAGCAAGTTGGGAGGCTGAGGCAGCCAGATCACAAGGTCAGGAGATCGAGACCATCCTGGCTAACACGGTGAAACCCTGTCTCTACTAAAAAAATACAAAAAAATTAGCCGGGCATGGTGGTGGGCGCCTGTAGTCCCAGCTACTTGGGAGGCTAAGGCAGGAGAACGGTGTGAACCCGGGCGGTGGAGCTTGCAGTGAGCCCAGATAGCGCCACTGCACTCCAGCCTGGGTGACAGAGCGAGACTGTCTCAAAAAAAAAAAATAAATAAAATAAATAAATAAATAAATAAATGCATCCCTGTTTTAAGTCCTTCAATGGTTTGCCTCCCTTCATGTTGGCTGGACCTTGCTTTGTTTCAGAACTCTGCCCCCACTATGGGGCTGAGTAACAAAAGTTTTCAATTCAGGTGGCCGTGCTCGAAAATCAAGCTGTTGTCATCTCTCCCCTGCATAAGGGCCACTCCCTCTTAATTGGTCTCCCTGCCTCAGGCCTCTTTCTCCCAGTGATGCTTCCCTGTATAGTACACACCCTTTCCAGACTCTGCAGTCAAGCCTGCAGGGCTCTGTGAGAGCTGAATTTGTCTTATCTCTCTTTTTTTTTTTGAGATGGAGTCTTGCTCTGTGGCCAGGCTGGAGTGCAGTGGTGTGATCTCAGCTCACTGCAACCTCCACCTCCCAGGTTCAAGCGATTCTCCTGCCTCAGCTTCCCTAGTAGCTGGGACTACAGGCACGCACCACCATGCCTAGCTAATTGTTGTATTTTTAGTAGAGATGGAGTTTCACCATGTTGCCCTAGATGGTCTCCATCTCTTGACCTTGTGATCCGCCCGCCTTGGCCTCCCAAAGTGCTGGGATTACAGGCGTGAGCCACCGCGCCCGGCCTCTCATCTCTTTAACCTCTTGATGCTGTAGGAATACCAGATATTCCGCTGTGCAGCCATGCTTTTCTTCATCTCAGTGGCTTTGCCTGTCCTGCCTAGAATGCTCTGCTTTTCTCCATGTGGCAAACTTCTACTCATCCTTTATTTTTAATTTTTTAAAAAATTTTTCTTTTAATGGATTTGGGGGGAACAAGTGTCATTTTGTTACATGGGTATATTGCATATATATCCATGAAGTCTGGGCTTCTAATGTAGCCATCACTGAATAGGGCACGTTGTCACCCAGTGATTTCTCGTCCCTAGCCCTCCTCCCACCCTCCCACCCTTCCTGGTCTCCAATGCCCATTATTCTGCTCTCTGTGTACATGTGTGCACATTACTTAGCTTAATATAAATAAGAACACGCAATAATTCACGTTCTGTTTCTGAGTTATTTCACTTAAGATAATGGCCTCCAGTTCCATTCATGTTGCTGCAAAAGACATGATTCCATTCTGTTTTATGGCTGAGTAGTATACCACATTTTCTTGGTCCAATCATCTGTTGATGGACGCTAGGTTGATTCCTTGACTTTGCTATTGGGAACAGTGCTGCAATAAACATACGAGTGGAGGTATCTTTTTAAAATAATGATTTATTTTTCTTTGGGTGTATACCCAGTATTGGGATTGCTGGATTGAATGACAGATCTATTTTTAGTTCTTCCCAACTCATCCTTTAGAACTTGATGAGCCTTTCCTGCCTGCCCCTGCCACCAGAAGTTACTTCTACTTTTCCTGGGCTAAGTTAGGTGCCACTGGTCTCTCCCATGAACCTGCTGATTGACCTGTCTGGCCATGCACTGTCCCCTCCACACCCACCACTAGACTGAGCTCCTTAAATGCAGGGCAATTTCTCAGTTTTTCCTGTGTCCTCAGAACCTGGCACCGTGACTAGCACATAGAGAGTACTTAAAGAGTATCTATTGCATGAATAACTAAACTATTTGAAATTCTTGAATTTAATGCTAATTAAATACATGCCTGTTTTTTTGGCGTGTAGTAATGGCACCTTCTTACGCTGATGTGGTGCATTCGCTTTCTCTTTGGATGGAGCAGGTTATAGAACCGTATGTGCAGAAGCTGAATGATCCAAACAGGATAGAGATAAATGGATGCCTTTGAAATATATATTTTTTTCCAACTGGGAACTAGAATGTAGCTGTGTTCTGGAAGAAGTGATCAAATGAAACAAGCTCCCTACATGCCTCTCAGGAAAGTTATTTCTTTCGTTTCTAATCCAGTCTGTGACCTACCTTATGCCACGTGACTAGGAGTGGTGTTTAAACTCCCCAAAGAGAAGGCAGATCTGGCATTTAATATCAAGTTACACAAGTGTGCACATGTTGTGCTTTGATTGATGGTAGAATCTCATGGACTCAGCAAGCTTTTGTGACCTGTTCACATACACACACACACACACACACACACTCACCCCTACACATAGACCCTCAGGCCGCACAGCATCCTGCCCGCCCCCAAAAAGTCACCCATACCTTGGGAACACAGTGACAGCAACCTAAAATGGCCAGTGGATTAGAGGATGCTGACCAGGCTGCAATCCCCACCGCCTGACTTCTATGTGGTTAAAAGGTGCCTTGGCTCAGGGCTTCTCTTTAATCAATGTGAGTCAGCATTTGTGTAACGCTGTATAAGAGGGCTGCATTTCTTCTGGAAGAAGAGGGATAAAAACCTGCCAAGTGTCAACAAACAGTTCTATATGCATCCCAATTAGGGTGATTTCTGGAAGGCAGCAGAAGCCCACCACAGCTCTGGTTTCTAGGCAACTGCTATTAGGAGTTCTGAACCTCACTGGAAAGAGAATATTGCCAAGTCTGCCTTGTTAAGGAACCTAATGCGCCTCTTCCTGTTCCCCTCCGCTCCCCACCCCCATTCTTCTCTATTTACCCCATCAGATTTAGAAGCAAATTATGTCTTGGAGGGGTGTAGAAGAAGCTAAATATCTTCGAGGGCAAAAGCCCTGGGGAAGGCTCAGGCTTGGAAGAGCATGCTCCTGATGGTTGTTATTTCTAGATCACCCTCTGTGTGTCAGTCGCGTCTCTGAAGCCTCACATGGGTTACAGCATTTAATTCCTACAAGAGCCCTACAGGTAGGCACTCTCATTTCAAAGATGGAGAAACTGAGGCTCACGGATTGAAGCCACTTGCCCAAAGTTGCACTATGAGAAGGTGGCAATGCCAGGATTTGGATTCTGGTCTGTCTGAATCCTGGAGTCACTGCCTTTTTAAAATAAATTTGTTTATATTTAAGATACACCACTTGACGATTTCATAGATTTCATACATGTATATGTTGTGAAATTATCACCACAATCAAGATAATTAATATATCCATCATCTCTCATTGTTACCTTTTTTGTGTGTGTGATAAGAGCACATAAGATCTACCTGATAAGCAAATGTCAAGTATACAGTAGAGTATTGTTACTGTAGGCACCATGCTGTGCATTAGAGCTCCAGAACTTACTCATCTTGCATAAGTGAAAATGTGTACCCTTGACAAACATGTCCCCGTTCCACTCCATCCCTCCCCTGCCCCACCCCTGGCAACCATTCTTATACTCTCTGCCTCAATGAGTTTGCCTGTTTGCCTCTATTAGACTCAGGAGCCTCTTTCTTTTCCTTCCTTCCTTCCTTCCTTCCTTCCTTCCTTCCTTCCTTCCTTCCTTCCTTCCTGTCCTTCCTTCCTTCCTTCCTTCCTTCTTTCCTTCCTCCCTGCCTCCTTCCCTCCCTCCCTTCCTTCTTTCCTTCCTTCCTTCCTTTTTTTTTTTTTTTTTTTTGAGTTTCGCTCTTGTTGCCCAGGCTGGAGTGCAATGGCGCGATCTCTGCTCACTGCAACCTCCGCCTCCTGGGTTCAAGTGATTCTCAGGAGCCACTTTCTTAGCCACTGTGCCTTCCTGCCACCTGTCAGCACCCAGGCAGCTATCCTACATGAGAAAACAGAAGCAAAGTATTGTGTGTTGTGGTGGTTCAGCAGTCAGTTTTCAGTTCTGAGATAAACCGGTTCAATATGTTTTTTTTTCAAGAATGCAAACTCCACCCTGCCATCCCTGTTATTACCTATTGTGCTTAATGACTAAATGGAATGGGAGGGATTGCTCTTATGGACCTGCCATTGTGGATACAGAAAAATGCATTAGCAGGGAGAGAGGCTTTTTCCAGGGCATGCCAACAATTTCCAAATCACCCCCTGGTTTATAATTTCAGGACAAGCAACAGACGATGGAATAAGGCACAAGACCACCAGCCTGTGGTGGTTCGATCAGTGTTCTTCTGCCTGATTGATGGCAGGGACTACTCGCTGGAGACCCACAACTCCTTAGGAATTCACAATGGCTCCTTCACTAAGCATCAGTACAAGGGGAAGTGGGAGGGGTCTGCGGCGTAACGCAGTTGCGAGGTGTTGTCAAAGCTTCCCTTTTGAGTTTATAACTTGAGTCTTGCCTGTCACCGTGCAGAGGGCTTCTGATTGCCTCCATATATTCAGAGGGATCCCAGCAGATGTAAAACCTTCTTCCAGGCCCACGGGCCAGCTCGCTCCCCTTCATCCAGAGTTTGCTGAGCTGTGTCAGTGTGAAAGCTATTCCCTTAACTGCCTGATCCCAAGGATTAAGCTATCGTCTCTCATCTTCTCACATTTGAGATGACCTTACATCAATCCTAGCCCAGTGCCTGACTCACAGCAGGAGCTTAGTAGAAGGCACCCAGCCTTCCAGGTCCTTGCCTGTGATGGTGTGCAGATTGCTTTCTCTGTCTGGGATATCTCCACCAACTCCCTGTGACTTTTTAAAAATCTGATTATTACCTGTTATCTTTTTGAGACCAAAAATATCCAAAGGGTACAAATTAAAAAAAAAAAAAAAAAGTACAGGGGCCATGCAGGTAAAAGGTAAATGCGCCCAAACACACACATCCACACAGGGACACACAGCTTTTAAAGCTGTATCTAGTGAACCATCATAGACACTCTGACTCATAATTTGGCCTGTGATTCATTCTCTCACTCTCTCCCTCCCTCTCCCTCTCCCTTTTTTTCTTCCTGTCCCCTTCCTCCCACATCCTTCTGTGACCCCCCAACCCAGCTCTTTTAAGCTTTTATTTTTATCTTTGTATAACTACCAATAAAGGGCTGTTCAGCTGTACGGCCCCAGGGGCACCACTGACAGTGAACTCTACAAATTGTGGCGACATTCACCCTTGAGTATATATTATGAATGACGCCCCCTGGAATTGTGCAAAAGGGCAGCCTTGCCCTGAACATAAACTACTCCCATCTCCACTCAGTCCTTGTGCTTGTGTAATAGTAGACCTTCAGGAAAAGTTCATGAGATTTAGGGATTGCTTTTCAGTTAATGTGCATTTTGAGCTGTCTCAGAGCAAGGATAGAGATTCAGATTCCTGTTTTAACTGGTTGTTTAGATATGGCTTTATTTAATGGACTCCTACATAAGCTTTTTTTTTTTTTTTTTTTTTTTTTTTTGAGACTATCTTGCAAAACAATGCTCTATTTGGTTTCTTTAACTTTGCACCCATATTCTGCCAGGAAACACTATTAATTTGTTATTTTTAGATTTTTCCCTAAGTTATTAGGGTACAGGTGGTATTTGGTTACATGAGTAAGTTCTTTAGTGGTGATTTGTGAGATTTTGGTGCATTCATCACCTGAGCAGTATACACGGCACCATATTTGTAGTCTTTTGTCCGTCACCCCCCTCTCCTCATCCCCCCAAGTCTCCATAGTCCATTGTATCATTCTTATGCCTCTGCGTCCTCATAGCTTAGCTTGAGGACATATGATGTTTGGTTTTCCATTCCTGAGTTACTCCACTTAGAAGAATAGTCCCAAATCTCATCCAGGTTGCTGCAAATGCCATTAATTCATCCCATTTTGTGGCTGAGTAGTATTCCAGGAAACACTCTTTTGAAGCTAATCCAACTCTGAATAATTTCTAAAGCTTAACACATAGTCATAGGTGCTGAAGGGTCAGGCCATTCACTTTTACAAAATGGGACACAGAAGGCACGATGACATCAGAATTTCCTGACCTCCAAACTCTGTCTGCCTCAGATGCAACCTGAGGGAATTTGCCGAAGAATTGTTCTCAACACTTTGCAGGCTGTTTGATTCGGTTGTCCTACATTTTTTTTCAGCTCAGGGCAGAAAAATGCTTCTTGGAGCATTCTTTTTTTTTTTTTTTTTTTTTTTTGAGATGGAGTCTCACTGTGTCACTCAGGCTGGAATGCAGTGGTGTGATCTCAGCTCACTGCAACCTCCGCCTCCCAGGGTTCAAGCGAGTCTCCCACCTCAGCCTCCCGAGTAGCTGGGACTACAGGCTTGTGCCACCATACCCGGCTAATTTTTGTATTTTTAGTAGAGACAGGGTTTCACCATGTTGACCAGGCTGGTCTCAAACTCCTGGACTCAAGTGATCCACCTGCCTCAGCCTCCCAAAGTGCTGGGATTAGAGGCGTGAGCCACCGCGCCTGGCCTCAGGGCATTCTTACTGACTTTGTTCTCAGTTTCATGAGAAATTTGGGGAAGATAAACTTCAGGTATATTTTTAAGGGACCTTTCTATTCCAGTTGTATGGTAAAGTGCAGCTGTGGTGAGGTTGAGGGTATTTTCACTTTGGAGAAACATTTCCTTCCACATCACTGTTCATCTATTAAAATGCTTTATGTACTATATCTGGGCACCTAATAGAAAAAAAAAAGAAAAGCCATTTTGCTCTTCCTGTAAGTTTTTCAGCAAGAAAGGGCCAGAAAATCTCTTTGGTTAGACATTAGAGCAACTTCCCTTAGATCGAGCAGAGATAAGGTATCCCGGAGCTCCTAAAGGTAGCCTCCTTTGTCCAGGTAGCCTGGTTGTCTGGGGGAAGGTATTTAATCAAACGCTCTGCATTCTGAAAGCGATGATGGTGTGGATCAGCGAGATGTCAGAGAAGAGTGGCCAGGGAGGTCTCTAAGACCATGGAGGACCTGTTTTGTACAGCGACACCTTGTGGCCCTGAGAAGCAATGGCAGTGGAGGACACAGCGCCAACTTTCTGTGGGACAGCAAAATTCGGCTTATTAGACAATTCAAGGGAAAGTTGAGGCTCCTAGAGGGACACTGTAGACTTCCCATGAATAATTCATATAATGGCCTATGGCTAACTGGAAAAATAAAAGAAGCGAGACTTGAATTTGTAGCTCAGTTCATGTTACAAAATAAATGGCCTTTATGATGTTCTTACTCACTTTTCTCCCAGTGACCAGACTATGAGAAAGGAAAGGAATTAGGCTGGCTGAACTCTTATCCAGCCTTTTCTCTTCCCGTTGATTCAAGCCATTGGCTCTACTTCCAATAAGTAGCAATAAGAAGAACTCTGGTAATGACAAGAGCCAACACACACTGTGACAACTCTATTCTAAACGCTTTCATTGTGTTAACTAACGTTATCCTGAAAACAATGTCTGAAAAGTATCTAGCTGTTTGTCTTTCAAGGCAAAGAACAAACTATAGAACCTTAAGTTTCTTAGCTGTATGCTTTCTGGCTTCTGATTTTCCCATCAGACAAGAATGAGACAACTTTGGGTCCCTGCACAGATAATACGAAAATCTCACCTGCAGAGTGGACAGAATCCTGATGGCATAGCTAAGCAGCTGGAATTGAGGTGTAAACACCAGCTTTCAGAGATATCATCTGTTCTTGGTGTGTGTGTGTGTGTGTATGTGTGCCTGTGTGTAACACTTATGATGTCATCTATGTGCCAGGTATGCACATTTTTTTTTTTTTTTTGAGACGGAGTCTCGCTCTGTCGCCCAGGCTGGAGTGCAGTGGTGCGGTCTCGGCTCACTGCAAGCTCCGCCTCCCGGGTTCACACCATTCTCCTGCCTCAGCCTCCCCAGTAGCTGGGACTACAGGCGCCTGCCACCGCACCCAGCTAATTTTTGTATTTTTAGTAGAGACCGGGTTTCACCGTGTTAGCCAGGATGGTCTGGATCTCCTGACCTCGTGATCCGCCCGCCTCGGCCTCCCAAAGTGCTGGGATTACAGGCGTCAGCCACCGTGCCCGGCCATTTTGCGCATCTTAACTCATTTAATTCCCAACCCTGTGAGGTAGACTTTATTATTATCCCCATTTCATAGATGAGGGCAGTGAGACTCAGAGAGATTAGGTAACTCATTCATATTCAAAAAGCTAGTAAGTGGTAGAGTAAGGATTCATGCTGGCTCCAAAAACCATGATTTGCTCTATTGCCCGTGAATACATTAGATCAGGTAGGTGATTGGGAAGCTGGTTTTAAAGACAGTTTTTGTTTTCATGCACTTTGGAATAGAGCCGTGAGGAAATTAATACCTGTTGAAATATATTTGTAAGCATTAATTTGGGAACAACGGGTTTAAACTGCCTGCTATTTTATTATTATTATTATTATCAGGACTTTGAACTCTTATGGGTTGTGGGTTGGAAAAGTGACAGACGCGTCCCTTTCCCCACAGTGGGCTGCAAGGCCATTTCCCATCTAGCATCCCAGTTGTTACTCCTGAGAACTATACAGGTGTTCTGAGGTTAGCTTGGTGAGCTTGTGAGACTTCTGGCTTTTTAATACAACTTTATTTTACTTTTAAGCAAAATCATGACTGCAAAAAGCAGTTAATATGACAGAGAGGACCCAGGCAAAGTAGTATTCAAAGGCTAGTCTTTTCAGGAAAAACAGAAGTTTCCACCTGCATTGAAAAAGGCAAATAGATTGGAGACATTGGCAATGAGCTCAATTGAGTAAAAACCATCAGAGCAATCATTAATGGAGGTGCTGGTATTAAAGAAAAGGCTGAGCCTAGGATGTTACTGAGTAGGACAAAGACTTTACGTAAAGAATCCTACAGGTAGAAAGTGATATTCCTGTCGCACGTTGACACTATCTGTGTGGCTCAGCTGGACATTGACAGTAAATTTCGGGGGAGAGTTACTTTCATGAACACTGTCTCTTTTCATTTTGCTTTCCATAAACTGCTTATTTGCTGCTGATGACTACGCTAAAGTCAGAAGAGCAAAAAGTCGTGTCTGAAGTACTTTCAACCTCTTTACACCACATTTCTGGCTTTTCTTTCATTTCTTATGGGAAAAGTTTATTTTGTTCCAGGCATTTATGAAGTTGTCAGCAACGGAAGCATGTGTAAATTTAGATAACTTCAGTTAAGTATTGAGAGTCTTAAAGCTGCATGCTTGAAAATTTAAACTGGTTAGATAAATAATGCTACATTCTTACAATGAAATAGAATGCATCCATGCAAAGATAGTTATTATGTTTGCATGGATATTGGATAGTAAATAATTTTTAAAGATATAATAATGTTATTGTGGTTATAGTTTTAAACAGTCCTTATCTTCTCTAAATAGTTTTAAACATTTATAGATAAAATGATTTAATGCTTCAAAATAATGGGAGAGAGGATAATGCATAAATGAAATCAGGTTGGTTATGATATGATTGTTGATCTGAGCAATGGGTGCATAGGAGTTTGTTATATTATTCTTTTTCATAGAGATGTGGTTTTGTCATGTTGTCCAGGCTGGTCTCGAACTTCTGAGCTCAAGTGATCCACCTGCCTCTGCCTCCCAAAGTGCTGGGATTACAGGCATGAGCCACCGCACCTGGCCCATTTGTTATATTATTCTGTCTGCCTTCATAGGTATTTGAGCATTTTTATACTAAAAAGTTGAAAGAAATGAAGTCACACACAGCTGTACATTTATTGAGGTTGTGAAAGGTGCTCATAATCTTTTGCTAAATAAAAAAGCAGGTAGTCTATACAGAATTTTTTTTTCTGTAAAAAATACACGTGGATCCATGAATGCATAGAAAAATTGCTGAAAGTTGAGATGCCAAAATAGGGGCTATTCGTGCATGGGGTAATTATGGATAGTCTTATTACTTATTTATACATATTAATTGTTATTTTCTAGCTTTTCCAGATTGTATTATTTGTACATTTTAAACTTAAAAAAAAAACTGGGCTTGGGAAACTGGCAATATCTTCTAAAGCTGAGCATATGCAAACTCTATGAGCCAATTATTTCACTTTTAGGTATATTCTGAAAAGAAGTATATACATATGTTCAGTTAAAAAAAAAGTGTAAGAATGTTCATAGCAGCTTTATTCATAATGGCTTTAAAGTGGAAATGACTCAAATGTCCATCAATACTAGAATGGATAAATTGTGCTATCCTCATGCAATATGTACTACGCAGACACTGAGAGAGAACAGACTCCAAGTAATAGAGACAATATGGATAAATCTCAGAAAGACAATATTGAGTGAAAGAAACCAGGTACAATAACAGTGCTAACTGGATAATTCCATTGACTTAAAGCTCAAGACAAGAGGAACAAATCTAAATGTTAGAAGTCAGGAGAGTGATTTTCTTTGGGGTGTTAGAGACTGGAAGGGGATATGAGGAGGTTGCCTGGGAGGCTTTGGTAATATTCCTTCTGATGCTGATGTGGGTTACATGGGTGTGTTTGTTTCAGGAAAATTTATTGGGCTGGATGCTGAATGATTTGCGGGCTTTCCTGCATTATATTTCAATTAAAAGTTCAAAAAAATTATAGAGCTTATTGCACGTAGTGTCCACTCTAAGTGGTGAACTGGTGCTTTACCGTGCAAGCCTGTGGTTACATCCATTAGTGTAATGGCTTGTTCAACAATCCCAACAGGAAGAGATTTAAAATTAAATATGGAAATCCTGGATGAACAGCTGCATTTGCACAGCCTCCGCTTATAAACATCCTGACTCCCCCCGCCCCATATCATGTTTGCTCCAGCTGTCCCTAAAACATGGACCTCCAAGTTTCGAAATATGGGATATCTGGTGAACACACTGAATCTGGTGCTGAGCTCTGCCTGTAGCTGGGGTCAGGGAGACATTAATGAGATCATGATCATATTGTAAAATAGTTGCAGCCACTCAGGGAACATGAATGATGTAATACATGCACCCACCATTTACCAAGCGCTTACCGTGTGTCAGGCATTGTTCCAAGTGCTTTGCATGTATTAGCTTATTTAATCCTCATCACAGCCTTGGGAGAGAGAGTACTTTGCAATCTCCACTTTGGAGATCAGAGAAATTAGGCAGCTTTTTCATTGCTGTGTCTCAGTGTGGTACACCTCTAAAGGGCAGTCCTAGCTTCAGAGCTGCCCTTGGGATTGGCCAAGGTCTCTTTGTGGCTCCATCACAGTTCACCTTCTTCTTCCGCCCCACTCTGCATCCCCACTCTCTCACAGGTGTCGATCCTGAGACTACTTCCCGGTAAACCCCTGCACACAAACTTGCATCTCAGATGCTGTTTCTCTGGGAACCCATCCTACAACACATACTAAATGTCAATGGATTTTATATACAGATTTTATTTTTTATTTTAAGTTCTGGGATACATATGCAGAATGTGCAGGTTTGTTACATAGGTATACACGTGCCATGGTGGTTTGCTGCACCTATCAACCCATCATGCCATCTAGGTTTTCAGTCCTGCATGCATTAGGTATTGTCCTAATGTTCTCCATCCCCCAGCCCCCACCCCCCGACAGGCCCTGGTGTGTGATGTTCCCCTACCTGTGTCCATGTGTTCTCATTGTTCAACTCCCACTTACGAGTGAGAACATGTGGTGTTTGGTTTTCTGTTTCTGTGTTAGTTTGCAGAGAATGATGGCTTCCAGCTTCATCCATGTTCCTCTAGTTATTTTTCCCTCACTGGGAGAATCATCCAAGGTGTCTAGTTGGCTATATGGCCAGAAATGGAAGTCATGCCTTAATGACTAGGAAGTGCTGGACTACCTATATTTAAGTAGGTTTCTTTACTATTGGACTTTACTGAGCTTGACAATATCACCGTGCACTAAGAATCTCTGGAATGGGGGTGCAGTTCACAACATTTCTTAAACTTCTGTGACTACAGAACACTTTTCTTCATGGTGCATTTTGTAGGATGGGTGCCCTGCTCAGTATACACTGGGAAACTGCGCAAGATGACCTGTTTGCTTATGGAGCTAAACTCTAGTTGGTCTCTTTAAATAATTGGCTCTCTCTGTTCATGACTTGGGAGAACAGAGGTCAGCATTGTTGCAATGATATTGAAAATGATAGAAGAGGGATAATTGCCATTCGCTGTGAGCATTTTGTCTCCTGACATTTCCTTTCTGACTGTAGCTGATCTGGACTCTCCCATTGGTAAATTAAGGATGTAAATGAATCAAATTCTGATCTGGGTACCCCCTTCTCCCCTCCACGTCTAGGGGAGTTACATATAATGTGGAGTCCACTTTGGACAACAGTCTCTCTCTCTCTCTCTCTCATATGTATGTGCATGCATGTGCACACACACACACAAGTTTGATCAACAGAATAAATTCACCTAAAGACCCATGTACCTAAGAGTTTCCTAGGGCAATGCAGGGACTGAGCTAACTCTTTTTTTTTCTTTTTTTGCCCAGAAGAGGGATGTATATACTGTTTGTACTCTACAGAGTAAGATCTCATCCTGCATCTTCAATGATGAGGAGTATGTATTCTCATGGTCCAGGACCATGGAAGCCTAGAGAGCAGAAGATGCCAGAGTGATGTCCTCTAGTTAATTAAAGATAGGTGGGGCTACTGGGCTCTGAATTCCTTGGCCTCATCTCTGTTCTCCAGGTATTGTAGGATCTAAGAAAGGGAAGCAGAATGGGGGTTTTTATGTACATCATCTCATTCTGTCCTTATTCATACACAAAAATCCCTGTAGGAAGGCACAGTCCCATCCCAAGAGGAGAAATTGAGGCTCAGAGAGGTGAAATGACCAGCCCAAAGTCACCCAGCTGACAGGAGTCTGGTTGGGTCTCTCTGTCTGCATAGGTCATGTTTTTTGTTGCCACCCATGAATATTTTCAGATACTTTCAAGACAGCTAGCATAAAAAGACAGTGACTTCCTTTTATTGGTCTAGTCATATATTCCTCATCCATATTGTTCTCAAAAGTCCCAACAGCAGTGTGGAATAGATCTCGTGATCTCTCTCTCCCATACCATAGATAAAGTAACTGAGCTCTAGAGAAGTGAATTCATTTGTGTACAGCCACCCAGCTAATAACTGGTAGAGTTAGGATTTGAACCCACAGCTGACTCCAATGCCAGAAGACTTCTGACTATGCTCTGTGAGCCTGCAAAGCCTTGCTATAAAACTGAGCACATTGCTTGCCATCTGGAAAAGAATTTTGGAATACAAAGTTTTGTGCAAAGCCCTGTGTAACAAAAGGTTCAGAAGTTCACCATATTTTTGATGGTTAAATTCGAAAGCATGGTCCTCTAGTTAAATTCTCTTTTATTGGGGTCTTCCATGGCAGACTTTGACACAAGGAAAGGGGAAAAAAAGCTATTTACCCTCAGGAGAGAATAGTGTAAGAAAAGCAGAGAAAAAAAACACCTCACCCTAAAACTATGGTTAACTACAGGTGTCAAAGATACATAAAGATACCAGAAACAGAGAAAAATGGGTAGGGCCTCTGGGTCACATCCAAGATGATAAAACTGCAATTAACTTGAGACAGGTCCCTCCAACCCATAGCAGCAACGTACCCGTGGGCTGTGCAGTTGTGTTGACCAGTTCTGGGCTAAGAACATGAGGTCAAGTGTTTGTTCTTATGGGACAAACTAGTGACTCGTTAATGGCCACTTGCTGTCTGCAGGGTGTGAGGGAGATGTGACTCACGGGGACTAAGGTCTTCTTTGAGTGATTCACAAGATACATTTCAGAAACCTTAACTATGCCTGCATTCAAGGTATTGAACAACATATAAATCCATGATCTTAAACAATCCTGGGGCTTTGAGGCAAGGTCTCAAGTCTGGGGGAGGGAATGGTGGGAAGAACCAGGGTTGAACTTCTAAACGAAGTTCTGGGTTACTGGCTATGGGTGTGGGGATCCTGAGTGTTGAACGATGAGATGCAGAAGTGACTGAGAGCAGTCAGTAAATGCCTGAGATCAACAATAATTTTTCCAACTACTTAAATTCACTTAAAGGGAGCCTCATTCATAAAGGGATTTGGGTGCGGTCTGTTCCTCCTGCTGGTCCCTCATACCCCAACCCTCAATTTGAGTTAATAAGATGCCATTATATATATATATATATATATATATATATCTCTCAAAGTTTTCTTTTGAGATTTCTAATTTAGAGATGACAAACAAATTAAATCCCATGTAACCATTTTGCTCCATAGTGGTAGCTGCCTGGAATGCTAGGCTGAGAAGGTTTTTAGAAAATCTGGGTTCGAATAAAAGAGTGCTGTGATCCATTAGTGATGTCTGCCCTGGGCACAGAAGAGAGAAGTGGGGATACATGTGCTACCTAACTGTCATCGAACTTGCATTGTTTCAATGCAATTATTAGTTTTATCCCTTCTTATTTCTAAGAAAGGAGAAGCTCGCCCTACCTGCCAGCCAAGACACAAACCATATCTCGAAGTGACCATCATTAACACTATGAAACACCATTAATGCAAAAAGAAGCCCAAGAAATAGGGGTGGTGGGATGACAAAAGTGCCACATGTCCTTTTGATTTCTCTGCACTTTATGAATAAGGAAATCATTTTTATTGGGCTCTTTGGTTGGCAAACTAGCCTACTGGAGAGGTGATTATTTTAAGAGTACTTATTGGGGTCATAAGGGATATGAAAGGTCTCATGGAAATCCAAGATCAGAAATTCACAGAGAGAAGAACTGGAGATTTTCTATAGAAGATAGCTTCAGGGACCTGAGTAATGCAGTTAAAAGTATTGGCATCACTTAAGGGGATTTGCTTGCTTCTCTTTGCTTGCTGTGTTCTCTAATTTCCTAGTTGGCTTCTTCTCCATCTTTTCTCAGTTTAAAGCATCTGATCACCTATAGTCATTATTCCCTGGAACCTCTGGCTCCAAACAGCTCACCATGGCCCCTCTGGCCTCCCTTTCTCTTAGTGTTTCAACCTCTGTGCCCACTGCTGTCTGCTTAAATGACATGTTTTCCACTTTACATTCCGAAGAGTGAGACTCTGATTTGTACAGATTATCTAATGATGCTAGCTCATGTCTCCAAGGCCAGTGCAGAATTAGCTATGATTGTGGTAGTCTGAAAAAATGGCCCCAAATCTCCACCATTTGTAGTGTGACTTTGCAGCTGTTTCCATTGAGAAGTAGAATCTATTTTTCCACCTTTAACTTGCTCTGGATTTGTGACTTGCTTTGGCCATAAGAATATGGCAAAAGTGATGTTTTGCCAGTTCCTAACTTAAAGCTCAAGAGGTCTCACATACTTTCATTCTTTCTTAGGACCACAAGTCCTGGCTGACCTACTTGAGAGCAAGATACCATGTTGTTCTGCCCAAGACTATCCTAGGCCTACCTAGAGCCAGCTGACTTCCAAACATATGAGAGAATCCAGCCAAGATCAGCAAAACCACCTCCCTGACCCTCAGCTAATTACAGGTGCACAAGGGAGCCCATCTGAGGCTGGAGAACCTCCCAGTGGAACCATAGCCTCACAATCACTAATAAATGCTCATTGTTTTAAGTTACTGAGTTTTGGGGGTAGTTTGTTATGCAGCAATAGCTGACTGATACAATGACTTTGAGTAGATCTCTGAACTTCTCTGAGTCTTAGTTTTCTCATTTGAGAAATTAATCAACAAAACTTTTCCTGCCTGCCTTGGGGAAGATTACAAGATGCTATGTAAATGCAAACTTCAGAATATTTATTTAGTGCCCACTCTATGCCAAGCACTGAGCTAGACCCTGGGATTTGCGGGACAGGTTAATTCTTTTGTAGGGCAACATTACTACCTCTTCCTTCCAGCCTAGACCAGTCATCAGTAAGTCAAAGTGGACACTCCTGTTTGAATGGCAGTGGAAAAGGGAGAAGTTATCAGGCTCACCTGGAAGGCCTAAAGCAATGAGCTAGCTATCTTATCTCTTGATTTACCCACAAATTAATTTATAAGCCACTTTACTTATTCACTTTCCCTACTAAGTTTATAAGCCTTCCCCTTTATTTTAACTGATAAATTCTAGAGATGGACAAGATAATTAATTCATCCCATCAATAAACACTTTCTTGGAACCATGACAGTGGACATGACATGGTGCATATTGTGAGATCTCTCACATGCTAGCGTGAGAGATGGAAACAGGTCACTGTAGAATGTGAATGCACAGTGCAGCCTTTTCCTTAGGCTCCCACATCCAATCCGTTAGCCAGTCTTGTGGCTCTACCTCCAAAGGAATCCTGAACCCATCCACTTCTCCCCAGTTCACTGCCGTTTCCCTGATTGAAGCCATTGTCATCTTTCACCATAGCCTCTATGCAGTGGATGGGATGCTCTTTTAAAAATCAGATTATATCCATCACTTGCTCAGAATGCTCCTATTGTTCTTGTGGCACTTACACTAAAACCCACACTTTTCATTGCAGCCTACAAGGCAGTGTGTGGGCCAGCCCTTAACCAGCTCTTCAATTTTATCTCTTGTCTCTCTTATCCTCTCTCACTCTGCTCTGGCCACCCAGCTCACCTCAGTTCTTCCAGCATTTTCAGCTTGTTCTGACTTTGGTACCCATTCATTTCTTGTTCTCTGAAATACACCACCTTTCACCGTGCTATGTCTTTATTGGGATGGTTCATTCTCACCATTCAGGTATTGGGCCCAGGGTTACCTTTATAAACAACTCTTCTCTGACAGCTGTAGCTAAAGCATCAGCTTCTTCATCACCACTATTTATACATCACCTGGTTTTAGATCCCCACCTTCAAATTCTGCTTATTTACGTGTTAATTTGATTGTCATTTTTACCTCGTTATAATGCAAGTCATCATCTCTTATTCATCAAAGACAAGAGTCTTGTCTGTTTTGTTCGTCTCCAATATATACAGAAATGCCTGGTGTACACCTGGTGATACCTCATACTCAATAAATATTTGTTGGAAAAAAATGAATGAGCGCAGAGGGCTAAAGAGGTACCAAGAAGAAGTGCCTAACCCAATTAAAAAAAAAAAAGAATAGCTTCTTTCTCTCCTCCAAATTCCACCTTTGTTATTTCTGATTACTTTGCTTCAGCTGTCTACCAAACACAGCTGGAAAGCAAAGTCTCAGACCTCGCAAACACATGCATCACCTGGACCCTGCTGGGGGTAGGGGAGAGTGGATAATTCATCACTGTTTATATGCAATTTCCTGGACCTAACTAAATTTTGCCAAGAGTTAATCATGGCTTCATGTTCAACATTTCAGTTGTTTTCATTGCAGAGATGTTTATTTTCCTTAAAACATTCACAATGAAAAGCGCTGGCACCTTTGCAGGAAGGTATGTCATCGGGCTTCAAGAGTCAACCAAGAACTGGGCACGTACAAAGAGGCCTTGATTGTCAACTTCCGCGAGAAATTCGGCAAGTTTGTGCATAGCGTGCTGCTTAGTGCCACTGAACATCTGATGGAACAGGCGAGGAGGAAAGCAGTTAGAATCTTATTCTTTTTAGCATCAGATTAAATTGGCCATGAAACCAGGGATAGTGCCATTGAATTACAAGAGGGCTAAAATATTAAATAAAAATCCAGGAGACAGTAAAGTAGCTTGGCTTAAGGTGGGCTAGTCTCTAACAGGAGGGGAAACAAAGTTAAGAAACAATGGATGGAAAAGTCAACATCATCTTTGTTAACAATTTGCCTCATTTAATACTGGGATATGGGGTCAGGGAGTTTGCACCACTTGGAGAGATGACTTCACTTGGAAAACATGGTGTTTCCTTCTGAAGGGGAATCCTGATTCCTTCCTTAATGTCTGTGGGATCCAGAAGTGTGGCCAGATGGAACATCTCATTGTCGTTTCTTTCTTGCTTGCTTGTGGCTTTTCTGTCTGGCCTTTTCCCCATTCTCCTTTGTGCCCAGCAGTAGGACAGGCTAAGCGTGTCCAAGGAGAGTGTTAAATCTCAGCTTTAACATTTAATGTGTCTGTTGGGAGTGACAGACTGAGCTGGCCAACTGAAGAGTGGCACAACAACTGCTGCCTGTATCACCTTTTATTAATAATGAATCCCCTCTATTCTACTGGGTTAGTGGGAGTTGGAACCTTTGTCATTCTTGGGGCAAGTACCCAGTGGTGTGCTGGTGAATGTTTAACAATTGGCTCTCTGTCGGGGGAAGTGAGCCCTGATTTGTAGTGCTTGTTGATTTCCACAGTGCAAATATTGTCAACATGGTGCAAATATTCCCACCAGTTGCTTTCGACCTACCAAAGTGGTGACGTCAGTGAACACAGAGCTGGGAAGAGATTGGTGGTAGCACTCCTTATATACTCTTTCCACCACATAGATACTACAACCATTGATAGTCTCTAGAGCATAGCTATTAGCAAACTGTATAAAACAATTAGGAAGGGATGAGTTCTAAGTATTTATTACCTGTGCTTTAATAGAATGTATTTAATTGTATTTAATTGCAAATTCATATCATTAATTTCTAATAATAGCTGTGTTTAACAACTGGTTTGCAATTATAGATATACATTTATATAATTAATCTTTAACAATAGCTGTGTTTAATAATTGGTTCAATAATTTTCCACTGAAAATTTAGCATTGGGCTCTAGTTACAAGCTGGCACACCACTACTTTGTCGCCCTTCTTAGGCTGAGTTGAGTCTGGGTCAAGGCATCTACTGGCATCTATCTCATCAACAGCCATTTGTCTATAGTGTACAGATTCTTGTGGAGACCCTCATTCCTCAGGCTCTAGATATTCTGATATATCTTTGCAGCTGCGGCTCTTGGTTGGCCTCATCTACCTGGTGGCTGATAATATTCAGCTAGTAAGAACTAACATGGTCATAATGGTTGGGTATGGCCAGAGTCTGTTATGACTGATTGGTGCCCATGAAATTCTGTATTTGGAACCTCTCTTCTGATCCAGCATCCCTGCTGCACTATTCTTTGTGAAGCCTGGAACATCCTCCGGGCAAAGCTGTGGAACAGAGTGCAATTCCCTTTTGGGAGGCTCATCCCCCGCCGTGCCATCTTCTTTCTCAGCTGCCTGCTACTCCTGCTGTCCCTACTCAGATATTTCTTGGCTTCTTGATCCTATGTGTCACCAGTCCCTGGGGCTCCAAGGTTCCCAAGGCATCAGTCTCAAAAGTCCTCTAACTTGGGTTCAAGCATTGTAGATGAAACTGTCATTGCAAAATTGTAACAGACAATGAAAGACATCTGACTTAACCAACTCCATCTTGCTTCTAACCTCCAACCTGTCCTTGTTCATTCCTGGGCATAAGCTGAACTATGGAGGAACTTAGTTTATGGTTTAAAAACAAAGGGCCGGGCGCGGTGGCTCACACCTGTAATCCTAGCACTTTGGGAGGCCGAGGCGGGTGGATCATGAGGTCAGGAGATAGAGACCATTCTGGCTAACACGGTGAAACCCCATCTCTACTAAAAATACAAAAAAATTAGCTGGGCATGGTGGGAGGCACCTGTAGTCCCAGCTACTCAGGAGGCTGAGGCAGGAGAATGGCGTGAACCTGGGAGGCAAAGGTTGCAGTGAGCCAAGATTGTGCCACTGCACTCCAGCCTGGGCGAGAGAGCGAGACTCCGTCTCAAAAAAAGACGATAACGGCCGTGTCTCAAAACAAACCTCCTTTTTGCCTGGAGACTAGATTGCCTTTGCAGGACTAACAAATTAGCCACAAGACTAGAAATTATGGTTTAGGAGTCATGCAGCTGGAGGCTACAAGATTCTGACCTTCCCTCAACTGCTTCTAAGATCAGCGCTTGAGATATTTTGCAGACCCCGTACTTGATGGATCAGCTGGTACCACCCAGATGGATAAACTGGCTCATCTAATCTTGTGGTCCCCACCCAAGAACTGACTTAGCACAAGAGGATAGCTTCAATTCCCTATGATTTCATCTCTGACCCTACCAATCAGCACTCCCGACTCACTGGCCTTCCCCCATCCTCCAGATTATCCTTAAAAACTCTGACCCCCAAATGCTCAGGGAGACTGATTTGAGTAATAATAAAACTTTGGTCTCCCACACAGCTGGCTCTGTGTGAATTACTCTTTCTCTATTGCAATTCCCCTGTCTTGATAAATTAGCTCTGTCTAGGCAGCAGGCAAGGTGAACCCACTGGGCAATTACAAATTCAGATAAGGTGAATCCCCTGGGCAGTTACGCAGAGGCCAGTATGTCTGAAACTAACAGAGGATCCTTGTGGCTCTCAGCCCTAAATTTGGAGATCCAAGTTCAAATCCTGCCTCTGAGCTCAGCTCTGCAAGGGAATCTGAGACTAGGCCCTGCTGGCCTCTTTGAGCTGGATCATTCTCTGCAGGAACATTCCAGCATTGACTCTTATGTATTAGTCTGTTGGAGCTGCCCTCACAGAATACCACACCCTGAGCGGCTTAAACAACAGACATTTATTTTCTCACAGTTCTAGAGGCTGGAAGCTGAAGGTGCAGGTACCAGCAGGGTTGGTTTCTCCTGAGGCCTCTCTCCTAGGCTTGTGGATGGCTGCCTTCCTGCTGTGTCCTCATGTGACCTTTTCTCTGTGTGCTCATGCCTGATGTCACTTCCTCTTTCACAAGGACACCAATCACATTGGATTAAGTAAGGTCCCACCCTTTGACTTCCTTTAGCCTCACTTGTTTCTTTAATGGTCATATCTCCAAAAAAATTACATTGGGGCTTAGGGCTTCAACATATTAATTTGTGTGTGTGTGTGTGTGTGTGTGTGTGTGTGTGTGTGTGTGTGTGTGGTGGGGGGCAGGGGCACAATTTAGTCCATAACAATTATTGGGTACTTGAAATGTGACTGGTCCAAATTGACATGTGTTCTAAGTATGAAATGCATCCCAGATTTTTCATCATTCATTATTTTTCATCCCTTCATCACTTTTCATTATGTGTTAGAAAACATAACGAAAAGCATCTCCTCAATACGTTTTAATACTGATTACATGTCAAATGATAGTATTTTGGAGGTATTGAGTTAACAATATTATTAGAATTACTTTCACCTGTTTCTATTTACTTTTTCTAGTGTGGCTACTCAGAAGCTTAAAATTACACCCAAGACTCAAATTATGTTTCACTAGACAGTGTCTAGAGACCCTCAGATAGCCGACACAGCTACCCCCCGCAGTCAGTGGGAAGATGGCCCTCTGGGACCCTCTCTTCACCTCTCCCCTAGGTCCTTTAACTCCTTTCCCTTCCCCCGCCTTCCAGGAGTCCTCTTGGGCTCAGTCATCAGTTCCGTCAAGGTGTGCTGCTGGATGGGGCAGGGTGGAGATTCCGGTAGCGGTGAAGAAGGGTGGCTTTCAGAAGATGGAGGTGAAGGGAGAGGGTATCTCACTCTGCCTCTCACTGCATCTGGCTCAGAGTGGGAGATGTCTAAGATAAACAGAACTTCCCCACTGCCTAGATTACCCCTCTCAGCACACATCTTATGTGTTTTGTGCTAAAAGAGTCTTCATCTCTTGAGTTGCTTTACCAAAGCAACTGTCTTGAGTTGCTTTACCAAAAGTTTCATTTTAGGACCCTATCTTGGGATGTTCCAGGTCTCAGGGAAGCATTAAGGGAAAGGAAAGAAAACTTCCATCTCACCACACAGAGATGATCAAAACATGGTCCTGGGCCTCAATCATCAGGGAGGGAAGGAATGGGGAGTGAGGAAAGATAGGAACAGCCTTGTATTCAAGGCCATATGAGGGGCACTTTATCTGCTTTATTTCCCTTGGTTCTTCTAACAACCTCCTATTATTCTCATTTTACAGATAGGGAAAGAGAGGCCCAGAGAGTTCAAATAACTCCCCCAGCATCGCAGCCAGCAGGTAGCAGGACCAGAATTTGAGAATGACTCTGACTTCATGGTATCATCATGTAGGTCTGGAGTGAAAAGGGAAGGTTTTCGGGAGCTTGGGGAACTTTCTTGAGTTGGATTCAGGTCCAGGAAGAAAAGCAGAGGGAATTCTAGGCAGGTGGCTGGAGGCTGGCATGGCATGGCTACTCCCTGGGAAGTCCAACCGACAAAGTGATCCTGCCCTCTGCTCCTCCCAGGGTTACCCTCCTGTAAGTCTTCTGCTCAGTGTTCAGGATTGGGGGATGCTGGGACTGGGCAAGGACTTGCAGGCAACACCCCATAGCCTGCTCGTGCCTGTTGGGTTGTCTATGGATCATTCCCTGCTGGGCTCACTCACCGGCTTCGTATAAGGTCCTTTTTGAGGTTTATTATTTCCTTGTCCATATACTTGATGCTCTTCATTGGCTTGTCTGGGACCTGATGAGAAGACAAGGGGTGAAAGTAAAAGGAGTGTTAGTACAACGGTTCCAAATGGAGACAGGCACAGGAGGCTCATGGGTTTATCGGAGATGTATGGCTAGGTTTAAGGGGTCTTGGGCAGCACAGAGTCTACCTTGACACCAAAGAGAGGCCTGCTGTGTGACAAAGTGGACATGGTAAGGGCTTTGGAGACAGGTGGACCTGAGCTCTGACCCTGGTTCTGTCTGGTGACCAGCTGTGTGACCTTGAACAAATTACTTAACCTCTCTGAAGAATTTGGGCTTCAATTTCTTCAGTAGAATGGGGAAATAACTCCTACTGTGTTTTGAGGATTAAAGTAATTGCTAAATTCCTCACTGATAGCAAGCATTAGATAAATGGAAGCTACTACTATTAGCATTACACTTTAAAGCAAACAATTAGGCATTAAAAATAATTATTATTGGTGGTGTTGCATCTGATTTGGAGAGCTGAATCTTGTCAATGTAAAGATGCAAATGTACTCCCCCTCTCTTCCTGCCCTCATAGCAGAGGTTTATGAATGAATTATCCAGATAATTGCTTGCAGGTTTTTTCTTTCTCCCTATTAATTTGCCTTGACTATACCCAGGGGAAACCTCACATTACTCAGAAGTTGATACATGCTCAATATGAAGAAGAGAGATAAATTAACTATATTATACTATTATTATTATTTTATTTTTTTAGAGACAGGATCACACTGTCACTGAGGCTAGAGTGCAGCTCACTGCAGCCTCGAGCTCCTTGGTCCAAGTGATCCTCTTGCTTCAGTCTCCCAAGTAAGACTAGGATTACAGGTTCAAGCTATCATACTTGGCAAATTATATTTTAGTGAAAAAGTCATTTTTCTTAACCCACAGTTTGGAGAAACAATAATCAGAATATTACCTGGATTATCTTGTCTTGAAATTTTCCTGCATCTTAGGATTTTTTTTACATAAAAAAATACTAAGAAATTATGGGAAAATAGACGTTCTCAGATAAAGCTGGTAAATACTTTGTGCTGATATTTCAGAAGGGCTATTCATCAATGCATACCAGATGCTTTAGAAATGAGCATGTCCTTAGATCCAACAATTCTGCTGTCAAGAATCCTAAGGAAATATCCTTTCATGGGTATAGAGGTTCATCAACAAAATTGTTCACCAGCATGCTGCTTGTAATAGCAAACTATTGGAAAACAACTTTACATCTCACAATAGAAGACAGGTTAAATAATTATGGTGCATCTACACAATGGAATACGATGCAGCAATTAAGTATAATGGCAACATAATGTAAGTATGTTTATTGATATATAAAGATGTTTGATTTATTTGAGCCAAAAGACATGTTACAAAGTAATATTTATAGCATGATTCTATTTTGGTTTTTGAAAAATGATCTATGTGGATATACTCATATTGAAGATATGAAATGACATAGCTCCAAAATGCAGTGATTTTCTCTGGGGATGAGATTATGGCAGGTTTTATTTCTTTTTCTTAGCTGATGTGCATTTCCTATAACTTTGCAATAAATATTAATTAATTACATAATGAGAGAGAAACGATTTAAAAAGTAAATGGCAAAGTGAAATTTGACAAAGACTGGTTGGTAGTACTGTACTGAGAGTGTTTTTTGAAGGCAGGGTGAGAACAGGGTGGCTGCTCACTAGCAGAAATCCCAATATCTATGTGTGGGAGGAGACAAAGTGTTTTCTCTGCAGCCACCATCAGTGAAATTGGGCTATGGTGCCTACTGGTCTGGGGTTTTGAAGTGTAAAGTGAAAGTTGAGAAGCATAGTTGTTTCAAAGTTGAATGACGTTTGTGGAAGAGTTGGGTGGGAGACAGAGTGGGAGATGAAGTGGAGGAAGGAACTACTTCTGGCCTGCTTGATTCCATTTTTCTCCTGGGTTGGCCAATACATGTTCCCATGTAAGGCAGCACAGATGAAGGGTGAAGAGTCTATGGCAATTCCACAGAATATTTGTAACTGTAGCTATTACTTGCCCACTTGAGAAAGTGGGGCCAGGCATGGTGGCTCATGCCTGTAATCCTAGGATTTTGGGAGGCTGAGGCAGGAGGATGGCTTGAACTCAGGAATTTGAGGCCAGACTAGGCAACATGACAAAACCCTGTCTCTACAAAAAATACAAAAAAATTAGCTAAGCATGTGGTGGTGCATGCCTGTAATCCCAGCTGCTCAGGAAGCTGAGGTAGGAGGATTGCTTGGGCCCAGGAGGTCAAAGTTACTGTGACCGGAGATAGCGCCACTGCAGTCCAGCCTGGGTGACGGAGCAAGACCCAGTCTCACACACACACACACACACACACACACACACACACACACACACAGAGGAAAATATAAAGGATGCAAAACAAAATAAAACATCTGAATAGCCTTGAATCAGGTCAACTGGATAGGAAACAATGAAATCATTTACAACCTTTTTCTCTTTGGTTAATATTAGTAATGAATTACAGGTACTATATCTTGCTCATCTCAGTATACCAGGTGGCCTCAACCCTTGGCTGGAAATTGATAGTAGACCTATCAGTGTTCATCTTGAGGAGTGGGTGAAGCGGGTGGAGAGACCACCCTCTAACGAGGCATGTAAGGAACTCCAGGAGTACTTTCCCAAGCTTTTGCATAATGAACATTCGTTTGTCTCACACATCCAACATCTGTTCACTCTCCTTGTTGATACCAGTTAGTTCCCTGGTTAGGCCCTTTGCCTTTCCTTCACTCGGCACTTGCATCTTGGGAGATGCTCATGGTACCAGCAGCAGGGGAGGCCCTGAATGACTGAAGCCAAACAGCACAAACCATCCCTTGTCAACCTGTTGGTTTACAGATGGTCATGTGACCCAGTTTGGGCAAATGAGATGCAAGCATTTTCTAGGGGCTTCTGGGAAGCACAGGCAGAGATGTTCTCTTTCCTCACTGACTAGAAATGGGGAAGCAGATAGCCCCTGGGAGTTGCTCACAGCCATTTTGTGCCCATGAGGGTAGCCAGCCTTGGGCAAAGATGATGTGGAAGAAAAGCAGAGAAGAGAGTCAGAGAAAAACTCATCCTATGGTGCCTTGTTGAAATGATCAAGCTTCATTGGAATCTTGACTTTCCATGAACATTTCCTTTATTATTTATAACAGCTTAAATTAGGTTTTCTGTTACCTGCAGCCACAGAATTCTATCTGAAATGCGTCCCTCTCTTAGGAGTAGCAAAACAGCTAAGAGACTGAGACTTCTTTTAACTGATTGTTCTTCCTTTCCCAACACTGCTTTTGAGGTATCAAGATCAGATGACCCCAATTCTGGTATATTTTACAGTGAAAGCAATGAGATTGGCCATGTTGAGATCAAATATTTGAAAATGAGGTTGCCTGTCTTTCTAATCCCACTTATTCTGGAGAACCTCATTATATATTTCCCGCAGGCCCAAAGTAACTTTCCAAAAAGATGCATGAACTAAGCATATTTATAAATGAAGGAAAAATAAGCACATCAGAAATTTTCCTGCCAGATAATTTGAAAACACATGATTGAAACCCTGTTTTATGCCACGGTCATGTCTTTACCACTCTCCTAAACATCTTAAATTTCACCTTCTTCATGAAACAACTATGATAATGTCCAACATTCAAGCATTTGTTTTTCAAATGTCACCTAATGATAGTTGCCTGGGCACCAGGAATTCACATCATTGTGTAAGAGTGGATTTGTATCGACTGGGATTGGTACTGAATTGTGTCCTCAACTTGACGCTGACTTTAGCAGCATGAGATGCACACCCCCGCAAGCCTCACAACTATGTCAGCATTTCAATGGATTCTCAGGAAACCATTTTTGTCAAAGTATAATTTTATAATTATAAATGTAAGTTTACGATTATAACTTTATAATTATAGTTTTGTTTAATTAAAATTATAATAAGCCAGCAGAAATAACTAGTTCTCAGGACATTTACAAATATCATTTGATATTAAATGAAAAATAATAAGTTAAATTAAAAGTTAATAAGTTAATAAGTTAAATAAACAAGTTAAATAGTAGATTTAAAAGTTTATAAAACATTCAAAAATCACTCTCTCTACAACCTTTCTAGAGGGCAATTTAGACATACATGTGACAAGCTTTAGAAATACATATCCTCTTGCCCCAGCCAAGGAAATTATGTCTCCAGGATGAAAAGATTTATCCCTGAGGATATTTATCACAGCAGTGTGAATAATAGTGAAAAATACCTAAATGTCCCACAATAGCCATTGTGGGGATAAGTCATGGTCTATCCAGACAGTGGTATGTGAATGCATTTGAGTCTTGGTGCTTCCACTTAGTGCTGCTATGGCTGTTTATTTACTAATGTGGAAAGGTGGTAATGGAATGTAATTTCAGATGAAAATGCATGCTACAAAATATAAAGATAGTCGATCATAGAGAAGCTCTAAGATTTATACTTATAGGATCTATAGAAATTTCCAGAAATGTATGTGATCTAATACAAATTAGGTTTTAAAATATTGACATATGACAAGGCATGTATGTACTAATATAACAAGCTGGAAGTAAATGCAATAAATTGTTTATAGAGATATTATCTCAGGGCATTTGAATTATAGGCAATTAAACAATAATTTTTTGTTTTGGTTATCTTTTTTCCTATTTTTTCTACAATTCACGTGGATTAATTTTAATAAAATAATTGCATTTTTCATGTTTGTAAAGCAGTTTTGACTAATTCTCTCAAGGCAGGCAAAGTAGAAATGTTTAATGCCAACTTAGATTGAGTCATCTAAGAGTCTGGAATGATGTAAGCTAATAGTTTATTTTAACATACTGGATCAGGCAGGGTCTAGGCAGGAAATCAGAACTCATGACAGGTAGTTCAACAGAGGGAAGTTAATACAGGGGAGCAGTTACAAAGGTGTTGGAAGAGCTCAAAAGTCACATAGGGAATGGTGAGGCAAGCTAGAGATTAGCGAAAGGAAACCTCTACCATCTCCAGGGCTGGAGGAATTAAGGGAAAAGGTGGCCTTCAGAAGCCCTGGAATAGGGCCACTTGGCATAAGCAAGACTGATGGAGGAGATGTAGTTTTAGCTAGAGGTGCCACCATAAGCCGAATGAGAGAAGGGACCAAATGCCCTGGCTTCTGCTTAACTCTCACCCTTCAGTTCCTGATGGTGCTTCCTATTGGCTGAACCTACTTGGAAGCCAGCTGCAAGGGCACCTGGGAAATGTAGTTTGCAAGGATCAGCCCCCTGTGGGAGCAGGAAATGGAAATGAGAGTGAAAGCAAGTGATTATGGGTACAACTTATGCAAATGCCTTGGCCCCAGGCCACTTTGGGACTATAAAGCAGGTCCTCCTTCCCTTAATTTAATCAAGGATCCCTTTACAGATGATAACTTTGGATACTCCTTTTGATCTTAACCCTGAGGTTCCCAGAGTTTTCTGTGGCTAAAATGCATATCCAGAATTGTGGTCATGCCCCTCACCCCCCAAAAAAACATTAAAAATCACGATTCCAGGGTATTCAGAACCCTCCTACTTCTCCAAATTTCTTCAGATCTTTGTAGATCACCTCCCCTCCCATCAAAACTTACCTGCTCTACCTCCCACATTGTTAGATCTTTATACTCCTTACTGACACTCATTCATGTATCTCCCTACCCAGGTAACGTATTTGTAATACAATGTCACATTTAATATTTTAATCTTGTTTTGACACTAATTAACATTGTATTATGTTGTGTTGGTGCAAAAGTAATTGCAAGTTTTGCCATTGAAATTCACTGGCTGTTGAATGAATGCCAAAAATTCATTTGCCATTGAATGGCAAAAACCGTAATTACTTTTGCACCAACCTAATAGAAAATCAGGAAAAGTTAAAAAATTAGGAGAAAATAAAAAACAAGCAAAACCGCATCACTATCTGACACAGTTTGGATCTGTGTCTCCACCCAAATCTCATGTTGAAATGTAATTCCTAATGCTGGACGTGGGCCCTTGTAGGAGGTGATTGGATCATGGGGGTGGTTTCTCATGGTTTAACACCATGCCCCTTTGGTGCTATCCTTTCAATAGTGATTTCTTGTGAGATCTGGTTGTTTAAAAGTTTGTGGCACCTCTCCCATCTCTCTGTTGGTCCTGCTGCTGCCATGTAAGATGCCTGCTCATGCTTTGCCTTCTGCCATGAGTAAAAGCTCCTGAGGCCTTCCCAGGACCAGATGCCAGCATCATGCTTTCTGCACAGCCTGTGAAACTGTGAGCCAATTAAACCTCTTTTCTGTATAAATTACCCAGTCTCAGGTATTTCTTTAGAGCAGTGTGAGAATGGACTAATACACCGTCTCTGCAGCTATCCTTTGTTTTGTGCTCCGTGATGACTCCAAGCCTGGTTGATTGTGATTTTCTGTCTTTGCTTCCCTTGGATGTGTCATCGGCTTCAGAGCTTTCAGTTTTTCCATTGCTCTGCAGAGTACAGGTGATGACTCCATTCTTTGTTTCCTAGAAAACAAAGTCAAGTCTGCCCTGCCCACCTTTCCTACAGCATGTGTGAACAGCATCCTTTCTCTTATCGACCCAATGAGTTTTTGAGAGCAGCATCGTGAGAAATACCGTGTGATGTCCTGTGATGTACCAGGTTAAAAGGTGGTAATTGGGGGTAGGGGCCTGGGAGGGGTGGAGCACGCACGGACTCACAGTGGACTCTTAGATGGGGATGGTTTTCTTGGCAGGTGTGCTCACATTTAATATTCATGTGCTGGGGATGTTTAAATAGTAACGTCCGGAAGTGATGTGGTTTAACCTGAAAGCTGAGAAGTGAAGTGTGGCAGGAATGGATGGAAAGACGTTTGCTGTCAGAAAGACCTAGGTTTGAGTCCTGGCCCTGTCACTCAGGAGTTCAGTGACCTTGAATGAGGTACCATTACTCCCCAATCTCAATTTCCCCATCTGTGAAATGGAACTAATGCCAATCCTACCAGAACTAATGCCAATCCCCGTCTGTGAAATGGAACTAATGCCAATCTCCTATGTGCTCTGCACTGTCCCAAGTGTGTTCTTATATGAAATAGATGAGTCCATTGAGTCCTTGCCATATTACTATTCCCATTCTATAGGACAGCAAGAGGAGGCTTAAAAAGGTGAAACTGACTTGCTATTAAGTGACAAAGCCTGGATTTGAACTCATGTTCAAGTGACACTGAAGCCTGTGTTCTTATTCACTACTCCATTCTGCATCCTCATCCCCCCCTCCCCGCCGTCCTATTTTGCACAGTGGGAACTACCTGAAGGGTAACAGTTGCTAGCTATTGATTTACAGATACTGCCTCCAAATTCTTCCACTGAATTTTGTTAGATTTCATCATAAAGAATTTAATATGGCAGAAAATCAGAATGATTTGTTGAAGGTCACGGCCGGAAAGCCAATTTTCTAAATATCTGTTGTTCTCTGCGTTTTATGAAAGAATGTTCTGAACTCATCTTTGTTATTCCTTAAAATATGATCTACTTCCTAGAATCAGATTAAGATGGAAATGAATTCCTGTTAAATGTGCCCGAGTTGATACAGACATCAGGGAAACAGCTGGGATGCTCCGTCGAGGGGTTGGGGGGAAGGGAGACTGAAAAGACAGCACTGAGAAGCAAGCACACTGATTAACACATTTCAGACTCATTGCGGAGAAGCTGTAAAGAACAGAGTAGGCGGGATCATGGCAGGAGTACACACGTGAACCCGAAGACCTGAGCTTGCACACGGATGTTTAAGTTTTTGGTGGTTTTAAAATTTTTATTTTTTGTTTTTGTGGGTACATAATAGGTGCATATATTTATGGGGTACATGAGATGTTTTGATACAGGGCTGCAATGTGAAATAAGCACATCATGGAGAATGGGGTATCCATCCCCTCAAGCAGTTATCCTGTGAGTTATAAACAATCCAATTACATTCTTAGTTATTTAAAAATGTAAGTTATTATTGACTATAGTCAACCTGTTGTGCTATCAAATAGTAAGTCTTGTTCATTCTTTCTATTTTTTTTGTACCAATTAACCATTCCCGTCTTCTGCCCCGCTTCCCCCACTATCCTTCCCAGCCTCTGGTAACCATACTTCTACTCTCTATGTCCATTAGTTCAATTGTTTTGATTTTTAGATCCCACAAATAAGTGAGAACATGTGATGTTTGTCTTTCTGTGCCTGGCTTGTTTCACTTAACACACTTAACATAATGATCTCCAGTTCCATCCATGTTGTGGCAAATAACTGGATCTCATTCTTTTTCTGTGGCTGAATAATACTCCATTTTGGTGGTTTTATGGTGATGATGGGCAGTTCCTTTTGGGGAGAGTGAGGTTTTTTTGTCATAAGAATATAAGATGTGTACCTACCTACGTAGAGATACCCAGAATTAGTGACCTCATCCACACACACATCCTTCAAACTGAAATAGGAAATATACTAGAGAATTATTTAATAGCTCTCCTTGTTGAAGACAGGTTGCACCTTTTATATGATATTTTGATTCAACCTCTTTCCCCCCCATCTTCTTATGGACCCGGGAGAAAAGAAGTTGGGGGTCTGTGGATTGGCAGGGAGAGGTGGTGGAAGAAGGGACTGTCATCTGGGGAGACGAGCAAGTCCTCTACTGAGAACTAAGGGGAGACAAAGCAGCAGGAGTCCTCTGGGAAGAAGAGGAGAAGGAACAACGGTCCCTGGGAAGGAAGCTTCTGATACTCAGTGCCTGGTCCAGGGCCTGGCTCTGCATTCTTTCTGTCGTTGCTGAATGAATGAGAAGATGAAAGCATCACTGTGTCAAGGTTTAACCCCACAGGTTAATGAGTTGTTACAAAGGAAACGAGGTACCCATATAACGGTGAGGTCTGGCGGACACCACTTTAACCATCACGGCTATGCTTAGCGTCACCATTGACAGGACAAAGTCTTATCAGGCGCACCTGAAGTGATGCACTGGGAAGGGCACAGCATCGCCTACGTGGTTACGTCACCTACAAACATGTCCTGCCCCAGAGGTCCAATCTGAATTTAATCACGAGAAAGCAAAAGTGAAGGAAAAATAAAAAGTGAAGGTCATTTTACAAAATAGGTGACCTGAACTCTTAAAAGATGTCAATGTCTGTGTCCACTGAGGCCTCTGGGAAGCAGACACGGAGAGAGGAATACAAAATGCTCACTGGGGGTAAGCCCTTGAAAGAGAAAAGGAGGAGGAAGTGGGATTTGGCAGGGGAGCCCTAGACCATATGCAGATCTGACAGAGTCCAGCCAATGCAACAGGGAGCTCCAGAGCAAAGATTGCTTGACTGAGTCCAAGCACAAGGCAGAAATGGCCAGTGCCCATGGATGGGGAATTTCTGGGGAAGATTCTGACTTCTGCTGCATGAAAGCGCTGTGGATGCTGGCAGTGTCAACAGCTGGAGACTCTCAGCTACCTGTGCCTCCTGCTGGCAAATTCTTTCTTAGAGAGAAATCCAAGGGATACACCTCTTTGTCTTCTAACAATGTCATAAAAGAGGAAGAAGGCAGAGGATCTGTTTCTTTAGGACACCAAGCGAACACAACAACTAAATGCAATGCATGGTCCCTTGATTGAATGCTGGGCTGGAGACAAGGGTATAAAGGGCATGACTGGGATAACTAGGGACATTTGCACATGAACTTTATGTTGATAATAGCATTGGGGCTCATGCCTGTAATCCCAGCACATTGGGAGGTTGAGGTGGGTGGATCACCTGAGGTCAGGAGTTGGAGACCAGCCTGGCCAACATTGTGAAATCCCATTTCTACTAAAAATACAAAAATTAGCTGGGCATGGTGGCATGCACCTGTAGTCCCAGCCACTTAGGAGGCTGAGGCAGCAGAATCACTTGAACCCAGGAGGCAGAGGCTACAATGAACCGAGATCGCGCCACTGCACTCCAGCCTGGGGAATAGAATGAAACCCCATCTCAAAAAAATAAAAAATAAAAAATAAAAAATAATTTAAAAATTTAAAAAAAAGAAAAGAAAAAAGAAGAGAGAAAAGGAAAAGAAAAAGATAATAGCATTGGATTAATGTAAGATTTCTGTGTTGACTGTATTGTGACTATGAAGGAGAATGTCCTTAGGTAATACATGCTGAACTGTTTATGTGTGAAGTGTCTGCAACTGACTTTCAAAGGGCTCAGCTTAAAAAATTGTAACTATACACATGTATTTTATATATATAGTACATATATACACACATGTATGCATATATACATACATATGAAAAATATGGCAGCATGTTAAAAACATGGCAAAAAGATAACATTGTGAATTTAAGTTAAGGGTATTTGACTGCCTGTTGTACTACTTTTGCAAACTTTCTGTAGGTTGGAAATCTTCGACAATCTTTTACAAGTTGGGGAAAGACCGTGAAGTGGCTGAAACCCCAGTTTCAGGTTTTCCTTTGCTGCAGTTAATTTGCTTGGGTCTTCTGTAAATGTCAGTGAAGCAGGACTGCCTCATGGAAGCTGTGCTTTGGGAATAAAGGAAGGGTTTGGGCTTCTTACCGACATTCAGGGTGGGAGCTTGGATGAAACTGGGAAATAAAGGTAGGACCCATGGCCCTGAGGCTGGAGAAATTGTGGCCCAGCAGAGCATACAAGTCACCACCTGTCATATAGTTTTTTGGTTGATTTGGTTGTTTTGGCTAAGTGTTGAGGCCTCGGCTACATCAGTCAGTCCCTTTTCTTGAGGAGTTAATTAAGGTCACACCCTAACCACTTCCTGTATTAGGCTCCCTGGGGCCACTGTGCACCTGCTCAGGACCAGGTACTAGTTAAATAACTAGGGGGACAGAGCCTGACTGTATCTAATAGAGCAGAAGTAACTCCATAAAAGGAAATTGGGTGCTCCAGGAAGGAGGATTGCATGCCTGTCAGCCAAAAGCCAATAAAAGAGATAAAGCAAGAGAAAAAGGAAAAATGGGGGTAGGAAGAAGAATCTTGCTGATGTATTCCAAAAAGCAAAGATAAACTGTTTCCTCCTCCAGGCAGCATCCCAGGCTGGTTAACAAGATCTCTCTTCCTCAGGACGACTGAAGTTTGGGACCAAATCACTATTCCTCGTGGGGGATTTTCTTGTATGTCATACAGTGTAGCATCTCTCCTGCAAGTTACAACGATCAACATGTCTCCAGACATTGCCAAGTGTCCGCTGGGAAGCAGAATCACCCTCAATTGAGAACACTACTGAGTTAAACTTTGATGAGATGAGGGGTGGGAATCTCTCTTTTTTTTTTTTTTTGAGACAGAGTTTTACTCTTGCTGCCCAGGCTGGAGTGCAATGGCGCGATCTTGGCTCACTGCAACCTCCGCCTCCAGGTTTAAGCAATTCTCCTGCCTCAGCCTCCCAAGTAGCTGGGATTACAGGCATGTGCCACCATGCTTGACTAATTTTGTATTTTGTGTCTAGATGGGGTTTCACCATGTTGGTCAGGCTGGTCTCAAACTCCTGACCTCAGGTGATCTGCCCATCTTGGCCTCCCAAAGTACTGGGATTACAGACATGAGCCACATCACCCGGCCGGGAATCTCTTTATAGATACTCCATTCTAAATCCTGGCCCAACCCTTGATTTGTGGGGAAATTTTTGAAAAAACTCAGGGCAACTGAAAGAAAGAAAAAAAAAAACAGCAAAATCAACATTCTATTTAATGCCATGCAATTTATCTGTTCTTCAGTCCTGCTTCAGGCTGGAACCCTCTTCCCACCTATAGTGTTGTTTTGAAGTAAAAAAATCTATTGAGCTGTGTGCGGAAAGTTGTAATCAGCAGGGGTTTTTTTCCCCTTCTTAAAGATTCCGATTTTTCTGTGTAAGTTCTATTTGTTCTTTGTGTAGGGGCCTCAGTAATAAAGAACTTCATTTTCTATCCTCGATGGCCATTTTGAATGTAGCTGGATATTCCTCACTGGAGTGTGTTTGTGGATGAGTCTCCCACAGCAGACACTGTCTTATTCTTATTCTTATTTGAGACAAGTCTCCTCTTGTTTCCCAGGCTGGAGTGCAATGGGCCCGATCTCGGCTCACCGTAACCTCCACCTCCTGGGTTCAAGCAATTCTGCCTCAGCCTCCCAAGTAGCTGGGATTACAGGCATGCAACACCTCGCCCAGCTAATTTGTATTTTTAGTAGAGATGGGGTTTCTCCATGTTGGTCAGGCTGGTCTCGGACTCCTGACCTCAGGTGATCCACCCGTCTCAGCCTCCTAGAATGCTGGGATTATAGGCGTGAGCCACCACACCTGGCCAACACTGTCTTATTGAATCCTCACACCAACCCTATGAGGAATCTTTATTCCTGTTTTCCTGAAAAGGAAACCCAGTATCTGAGAGGTTAAGTCAATTATTCAAGGTCACAGAGATAGGAAGTAGGGGAGCTCAGCACCCTCCAATCCTTGATACCCTCCCCTACCCTTATCTAATCCAGGGATCAGCGAACTACAGCCTGCGGCTGGCTTTTGTATAGCACAGTTTTACTGGGCACAGTCACACCCATGTGCTTATTATTGTCTGTGAATGTTTTCCTGTTATAACAGCGAGTTTAGTAGTTATTTCAGAGGATGCACAGACTGCATAGCCTAGAATGTTTACTATCTGGCCCTTTCCAGAAAAAGTTTACTAAGCCCTGAGCTAATTTACCAAGTCATTGACTTTGCTTCCTAGAGAGCTCTCCAATCTGTCTTCCCTCTGTTGTCTTCCCACCAGTATCATTCCCATGCTGCTGCAAGCCACCCGGACAACAGACAAGCCTCCGATGACCTCTCTCCTCCGTTCTTCTTTTCCTTGTCCGTTGTCCACATAGCCGACCCTTCCAAAATGCACACCCAATCCCCTGACTCCATTGCCTAAAATGTTCCTTATTGTTTTTAGACTAAAGTCCAAAATCCTTGTTGGGAACTACACAGCTGTGTGATCTAGCTCCTGCCTTCAGTGTGATCTTGTGTTGCTCCCCTGTCCTGATCTTTATGGTCTAGCCAATGAGCCTCCCTTAAGTGTCTTGCTCATTCTGACCACAGGGTCTTTGCACCCGCTGCTCTCTCTTCCTGGGTTGCTTTTGTGCTATCCTTTCACTTTCAATTTCTTAGCTGTGGCTTACCCTTTAACTCTTTGCTGGGATGCATTCCTTGGTCTCTCTAAGCCTGGCAGGCCGTCATATAAGGATGCACAGGTTGGACACTGCACATCTCTGGAGAGATATACTATTTGCATTTTAGTCTATGTGAATGGAATCTCTCTTTAATCAGTGAGTGAAAAAAAGGTGTGTCTAAGTCACCCAAATTGAAAAATTATTGAAGAATTGCTACACATCAGCACTGTGCTAAGCATTTTGCATTATCAATCTCATTTACTTCTTCCAACAAACAAATGAGATGGTTATTAAAAAATAACTGTCCTTTTTACAGAAGGAGAAATGGAAGGATAGATGAAGTTGTTCGAGGTTACACAATTGGTCAGTGGTCAGAACCAGGATGAGAACCCTGGTCTTCCTGCATTTAAAACTAGGTTTCAGGCCAGGTGTGGTGGCTCATGCCTGTAATCCCAGCACTTTGGGAGGCCGAGGCGGGTGGATCTCCTGAGGTCAGGAGTTAGAGACTGGCTTGGCCAACACAGTGAAATCTCGTCTGTTCCAAAAGGAAAAAAAATTAGCTGGATGTGGTGGTGCGTGCCTGTAATCCCAGCTACTTGGGAGGCTGAGGGAGGAGAATCGCTTGAACCCAGGAGGCAGGGGTTGCAGTTAGCCAAGATTGCACCACTGCACGCCAGCCTGGGTGACAGAGTGAGGCACCATCAAAAAAAAAGCAAACCAGAGTGATAGTGCAGGGTTAGGAGGGGGCCTGGGAGAAGAGGTGAAGGGGGGGGAACTGACATCCAGAAAAGAACCCACAAGCTGCTAAAGGACTGTATTATTGTTTTTTCCTGTGTGAGGTACAATGTAACCTTCTCCCTCTCTTCTATGAACCCTTCAATAAAATTCCCGTTATGGGCCAGGCACGGTGGTTCACGCCTGTAATCCCAGCACTTTGGGAGGCCGAGGCGGGCGGATCACGAGATCAGGAGATCGAGACCATCCTGGCTAACACGGTGAATCCCCGTCTCTACTAAATATATATATATATATATATATAAAATTAGCTGGGCGAGGTGGCGGGCGCCTGTAGTCCCAGCTACTGGGGAGGCTGAGGCAGGAGAATGGCATGAACCCAGGAGGCGGAGCTTGCAGTGAGCCGAGATCGCGCCACTGCACTCCAGCCTGGGCAACAGAGCAACAGAGCAAGGCTCTGTCTTAAAAAAAAAAAAAAAAAAAAAAAAAAAAATCCCCATTATGTACTGGCACATACGGAGTGGGGATTGTGCTTTGAGGGGCTTGATGAGCCAGGCCCCAAGGTGGGCTGGGGGAGCAGAGGTGGACAAGGGATGGATTCAAGAGAAAAGAAATGTGGAGTCGGAATCCCCTCTCCATGCACCGCACCTGTGTGACCCCAGGAACGTCATCTCTTCTGTACCTTCAGGCGCTCACCTGGCACTGCCTAGTCTTCATGCAAAGGCCGTGAGGATGCTAAGAGGCCCGCTTGGCACACAGGGTTTTGTGATCCAAAACAAGCCAAGGAAATGTCACTATTACTCTCACTATACCAGGAGTACCTGTAGTTTATACACATTGAATCAATTATAAGCTATGAATGAAAAATATAACTTGCGTGAGATTACGAAGATGTTCCCCCCAAAATGCCTTAAGGGCTGAGTAAGACTACCAGTGACCCGATGGTCCGCAAAGGTAGCGATGCAGCGATATAACAGTAGGTGGCGCTAGATGCCATAGCTTTCAATCAAGTCCTGGTTTCTTTCAATCTGTCTCCCTCTTCTCTCACTTGATTGAAATGGAAATTGGCTGCCAGCATCGGTGAGCCCCCAGCAGCCCTGGGACTGAGCTGGCATGCCAGCAGCTAATGTGTTATCCACCCAGTTAAAAAAATTAATCAAATACATTAATCTCATAAGCTCTTTTGAAAGACTAGGTATGAGGGGCCAGCAGTCCAGCTGTCAGACCCTGGGAGCTAATGGGAATCTGTACTATGGGCGAGGGGCTGCTGTTCAAAGTCCTGGAGGAGCTTCAGGAAACAGGAGCCCCGGGATGTGACGACCGCTCTATTCTGTATCGCGAACCTTGCAAATGATGTGTCTGGAAATGTAGGAGGCTTGAGATGGCAAAGGGGCTCCAATCTGAGGGCCAGCTTCGATCTACCCATAAGTAGTCATTCTGTCTGGAGCGTCCTCCAGTCCAGACTTATCAGAAGAAATGTCTGGGATTGATTAGCGATGTCTGCCACAGACCCAGGAGGGAACAGCAGCATCAATGGTACCCCATTGCCATTCCTGCATGGGGGGCTTTACCTGCCTTTGCTCACTGAATCTTCGCAGCCGCTCCAAAAGTTGGTAGCGTTATTATTATTATCCCTATTTTCTGATTGAGAGACCTGAGACCCGGAGAAGTTAAATAACTTGCCAGAGGCCACCCAGTGAGTGAGTGAGGGCTAGAACCAGAAGTTCGAACGTATCCAGTTGGCCGCAGGGCTCCCTTTATTGCATATTACACCACAATTTACTTCCTTTCTTGGAAATGAAAAAATTTATTTGGCAATTCATCCTGGATAAATGAAACAAAGAGCGACCCAAGAAAGTATCCTTTCACATTGCCAATGTCCTGAGAAGAAGAATGTGTGTTGGTGGTTAAGCCCCCATGTGGCTTCCATCTGTTTTCTCTCTCCCTGGAAGAAGATAAAGTTGACATCTCTGCAACAGTCAAGGGAACCCCCTGAAGGTCCAAAGAAACACAGCCTCCCATTGGCTAATCACTTTCAACCCCCTTTTTTTTTTTTTTTTTTTTTTTTTATGTGAAGAGCAGAAGCAGAGCTGAGCTTAAGCCACTGGCGAAAGAGAAAAGAGCCAAGATTCAGAAGAGCTCGTTGGGGCTGGATGGGGCTTAACTCTTGGGCTGAGTTTTAGTGTGACACCAGCGATGCTGGGACATGAATTCTATGATGCTGTCCCCTGGGTGCCATTAGATGTCATTTACATGGATTACCTTCTGAGGCTCAGCGAGGGGCAAGAGCAGCTCACCTATTCCTTAAATATCTATTAGGAGCTAGACAATGTCTGAGGATATGGTGCTGAACAAGGGGCCATCCTTTCCTCAGGGATCTGGTGGTCTAGGAGGAGAGACTGAACTACAATGTAGGGAAGTGCAGGCACCAGACACAGCGTGGGGGCTGGCAGGGTTGTTGGCAGCGATTCAGACTGTACTGAACACAAAACTTGGAGGGAAGGGTGTGTCAGGGCTCGGAACATGAGACCCCGAAACATGGTGCCTTGGCATGCTAAGTATTTTGGATGGAAAGAGATGGGGAGGGGCTCAGAAACAAGGTCTCTCTGACTTTCTTTCCACCTCTCCTCTTTCTCCCCGAGAAGATCGAGAAGATCGTCGAAACTGGAATTTCTCACCCCCAAGGTGAGAACAAGCTCCTTCTGGTTCCTTCTGTCTGAAACACCTATAGGGCAGAAAAAGTAAAACCTTTCACCTCACCCATCACAAGGGTCTTGGATGACATCCCCATAACAAAAGACATATTAATGGGAGAAAAGCATAACAATTTTTTTTTTTTTAAGATAGAGTCTCGCTCTGTCGCCCAGGCTGGAGTGCAGTGGCGTGATCTCGGCTCACTGCAGCCTCCGCCTCCCAGGTTCAGAACATGAATGGGACTTCTCACCCCCAACATGGCTCATAGAAACTAGAACTTCGCTCTCCCAAAGCAAGCCATAAAGCCTAGAAAGGCTACTGTGTGGCCTCCTCCCTTCCACCCTGATGGTTCTATGTGACACATTTCTGGTCCCATACCTGGGGGGAAAGATGTCTTACAGAGACACAGAAACGAATGTGAACAAACAGGCCTTCCTATGCGCACCTCCCCTTAGGTTTACTACCTTTAGATCACACCCCTTTTTGTCCAATCATGTTTCTCTACCACTATCCACTCTTCTCATCAGACTTAGCGTAAAAACACAATTTTCCCTAGGTCTTTGGGTCTCCATTTCTGAAGGCTCCCATGTTACGTAAAACTTTAGTTAAAAAAATAAATTTGGCTGGGCGCAGTGGCTCACGCCTGCAATCCCAGCACTTTGGGAGGCTGAGGTGGGCGGATCACTTGAGGCCAGCCTGGCCAACATGGCAAAACCCTGTCTCTATTAAAAAAGTACAAAAATTAGCTGAGCATAGTGGAGTGACGTGCACCTGTAGTCCCAGCTACTCGGGAGACTAGGCAGGAGAATCACTTGAACCCAGGAGGCGGAGGCTGCCGTGAGTCGAGATCATGCCACTGCGCTCCAGCCTGAACGACAGAGCGAGACGCTGTCTCGAAAAAAATTGTTATGCTTTTCTCTGATTAATAGGTATTTTGTTATGGGGATGTCATCCAAGACCCTTGTGATGGGTGAGGTAAAGGGTTTTACTTTTTCTGCCCTATAGGTGTTTCAGACAGAAGGAACCGGAAGGAGCTGGAATGGTTGGAATGCAGAGTATGGGATGTGTGTGTTTGTGTGTGTGTTTTGGGGTGTGGTGATGAAGGTTTTCCTGATGTCACCAGGCAGGAGAGAACATTCCTGGAGCTGGTAATGGTGCTGAGAAGCCATTTCAGGAAAATCAACTTAAGGGTGAGGGCCCAGTGAACAAATGAAGATGAAACATTGCGTTTTCTGTCGTTGCGTTTTTTATTACTTTAGTTTTTTTTTTTTTTTTTAAAGCAAGTGGTATTTTCAAATGGTTTAAAAAACATATCAAAAGGTACATCACTTTTTAAAATGTATTACTTCCATCTTGTCCTCAAACCACTCATTTCCCTCCCTGGAAATGACTAGTGTTATCAAGTTCTTGTGTATCCTTCCAGAGAGATCTGGAAACACACACACACACTCACCTACACTTCACTTGCAGTGAAGAAGAGGAGGCATTGCAGCCACCAGGCAGCAGCAAGCCCTTAACGAATGACACACACATTCTTTCCAACACTAGCATCTGCCTTTCACACAAATACACATGGCAGCATTGTTTGTGCCCTGATTTCCCCTCACATAACAATGTATCTTGGAGAGTGTCATGGTATTGAGTATCGTGGGACTATAGGGAGGCTGGAGCAGGCGGATGCCAAACTCTTGAGTCTTTGGAGCTGAATCTGGGAACAAGAATGGTGGCTAAGAGCCTGTCATTAATGCATGGATTGGAGCTCTGAGAAGAGGATGGAATTGGAAGTTAAGGTAAGGAGTGTTGAATTAGCTGTCAGAGAGGGAGGTGGGGCAAGGGGGCAGAGAGAGAGAAAGAATGAGGAGACACGCAGAGAGAGGCAGGCAGACAGGGACAGAAAGAGACAGAGAGGGGGGCCATGGAAGGAGGAGGGGAGAAGAGGATACTAAGATTATGAAGATTAGAAGGCCAAAGACTGACACAGGGGAAAATTGTCAAGGAACACAGAGGACCAAGAAGATACAGAAAAGCCTGCCTGTTTCTGTGAATAAAGTTTTATTAGAACACAAGAAAATGGATATTGAGTGAAATCAGTCTTCTATGTTTGCAAAATGTCAAATCATTTGTCTTTTTGCATTTCTTAATTGTTGGTGTGAGGGCTGGAGCACATTTTGGGGACAATAAAGATGTCATTCGTTAAGGGCTTGCTGCTGCCTGGTGGCTGCAATGCCTCCTCTTCTTCACTGCAAGGGAGACCTTCAGTAGATAACCAGGCAACTTTCCAAGGTGTTATTGAAGTTCTTTTAGGCTGTCACAATTTGCTGGGGTGGGGGAGGGTACATCTAGTAAGTAGATGCCCATGATGCTGCTAAATATCCTACAATGTATGGGACAGTCCTTCCCCCACAAAGCTGTATCAGCTCCAAATTGTCAGGAGTGCTGAGGTTGAGCAACACTGTTGCCAAGACAAGTGCTCTGTTTTTATTTCTCCTGGAGATCCTGGGGCACCCAGCACCTAGGTTGGTGAGGATCAGGATCTAGGTTTTACTTTCCCGTACACCGGAGTCTGTGGTAGGCCGCCTCTAAGATACCTGCCAGGATCCCCACCTCCTGGTACTCATACCCTTGTGTAATCCCCTCCCCTGGAGGTTGGGCTGAGCCCAGTAACTCACTTCTAATGACTAGAATATGGCAAAAGTGATGCAATATCCCTTCTGAGATGAGGTTACAGGATAAACATGGCTTCTGTCTTGGGCACCTGCTCTTGATCTGGGTAAAAAACAGCTTCCAAGTTGTGAGCTTCTGTTTGGGAGAGGTCCACCGTCATTGCGGTTCTCGCTATTACTTTTAAATGGCAGAAACCACAATTACGTTTGCGCCAACCTAATACATCTCTACCCTACAGCCAGAAAGCACTTGATACCAGCCAGTAGCCAAGTGTGTGAGCTCAGGAGTGAGCCGTCTCCCTGTTGAGTCTTGAAATAACTGTAGGCTCAGCTGCCATCTTCATTGTGGCCTCAGGAGATCCTGAACCAGAGGCTCCCAGTTAAGCTGGTGCCTAGATTCCCGACCCACAGAGATTGTGAGATAATCAATGTTTGTTGCCTTAAGCTGCTAAGGTTTAGAGTAATTTGTCACATGGAAATATGTAACTGAAATACAGCTATGCAGTAATAAACTCCCCACAAGAAACAGTTGATGATTTGGGTTACATAAACTCATTTACTTTCTCTTTAAGGGCTAGTCACAAAATTAATAGCACTTCTTTGACTGTTTCAGTCTCCCCTATTGGCAAGAAAAATGCATTGGTCTGTTTCAGGGTGTGAGCTATTACCTGGCTCCCATATGCATTTAAAAACACCTTTTCATTTTTAATAAAATAAAGCATAGAAAACCTTTTTATTTTTAATTTAATTTAATTTTTTGTCCATGGCCTGGGCATGACTTGGTTGTAAACAAGATCATTCCATAACTGAACTACCACAGGAGACAGTAGATTGTAGTACTGAAAAGCACAGACTTCAGATTCAGACAGATTTGGTTTTAAATCCCAGCTCTGCCATTTGCTAACTGTTAGTTTGGGCAAGACCATAAGAAATACACCTTCTCAAGTGCCCATTGTATAGGTTAAAAAAAAATCACTACCAAGGCATAGAGGGGCAGAGTGACTGCATATAACTACAGAGTCAGGAAATGAACCCAGTGGTGATCATTAAGTAAAACAACTACGGGGTCGTTTGCAAAGTAAGCAAGTAGAAGAACAATCTGGGGCTTTCTTAATTGGTATATACGCATGCATGTGTGCTTGGATAGTGCTTGGATAGATACAACATATTTTTAGTAATTAACTAATTTATTTTTGAGACAGGGTCTTGCTCTGTCACCCAGACTGGAGTGCAGTGGCACGATCATGGCTCACTGCAGTCTCGAGCTCTTGGGCTCAAGTGATCCTCCTTCCTGAGCCTCCCAAGTAGCTGGGACCAAGGCATGTGCCACCATGCCTGGCTAATTAAATTTTTTTCTTTCTTTCTTTTTTGTAGAGGTGAGTTGTCCCTATATTGCCGAGGCTAGTGTTGAACTCCTAGCCTCAAGTAATCATCCTGCCTTGGCTTCCCAAAGTGCTGGGATTATAGGTGTGAGCCACAGTGCCTGACCAGATACATCATCTTATAATTTTAATTTTCCCACTGAACTTGGTCACCTGGCTTCTGGTGTTGTCATGCTCCACTTACGTAACACACCCCACCTGGATGGGACATTCATGCCAAGGGCAGTCAGAATGTACCCCTCTATGGCCCTGGATGTCCCCTCGGTGTTCTCTGCTCACCCCACTGGCATCATGGTGACTGTTCTGGCACCTGTCATGATGAGAAGATACTTGTCCTCAGCTGTCCTTAAAGTGGTATTTCCAGCCAGTGTGTTATGAACATTGAATGCTATAAAGACTCACTGCTGATGAAAGAGCTCTATAAACATGAAACCAAAATGCAACCGTGATGCCTGTCACCATCTCTCAGTCCCTGGAGGAAGTATAGAAACTCTAGTGTATTGTATCCTCTGGTGCTCCGGCTTCAGCCTGAGGATCAATGGGGGTATGTAGGTAAGTGGGTGAGGCTGGAGCACCAAGACTTGGCTTATATTTATGAAGTAAAAAGAAAACCAAGCCGCTCCAATTTAAAACCTTTTTTTTTTTTTTTTTTTGCTATATTGAGCTTACCTTTTTATTACGTTTTGTATTCATATTTTAAACATATTCAAAACCACTGATTTAAGCAGCTATTCCTCTTACATTGTAAATTCTGTGTTTTCTCTCTCCTCCTCTGGATTCTAGCACTGCAATGTGTGCGAGGAGTATGACCTTGTCACGTTGTGTTTTTGGTTTCAGGCACAATGCCAGACGAAGAGTGGCTTCTTGGCAGTTATTTGTTCAGTGAGTGGATGAAGGGATGAAAATAAAACTTCAATATGTGTTGATTTTTCAACTTTTAGAAAACTCAAAGACAAAGCCTGGGAAACTGAATTATGAGTATGCAATGTGAATGCTATTGATCTTGACAATGTAAAAATAGTAGTAAGGACGCAAGGAGAGCTGATGAGACCCTCATCTCTTCCACAAAGGAAGGAGTCAAAGACACTCTGTAGGGTGGATGAGGCAAGAAGCACAAATGTATCATCTCTCTCTCTCTCTCTTTCTATATATATGTGTGTGTGTGTGTGTGTGTGTATATGTAGAGATGCATGTATATGTGTGTGTGTGTATATATAGAAATGCGTGTATATATGTGTGTGTGTGTGTGTATATGTATATATATTCTGTTTGTTGTGAGACAGTTTCCCACTTTTTGCCCAGGATGGAGTGCAATGGCACAATCTCTGCTCACCACAATCTCCACCTCCCCGGTTCAAGTGATTCTCCTGCCTCAGCCTCCTGAGTAGTTGGGATTACAGGCATGTGCCACCACTCCCAGCTAATTTTGTATTTTTAGTAGAGATGGAGTTTCTCCATGTTGGTCAGGCTGGTCTTGAACTCCCAATCTCAGGTGATCCACCCAACTTGGCCTCCCAAAGTGCTGGGATTACAGGCGTGAGCCACCACACCTGGCCTCATCTGTATTTTTAAATTACAGAATTAACCACTAGGGGAGCTAAAGGTAAGGCTACTTTTGGAGGGATGGGAGTTGGGGTGGGGAGTGGTGTGGGGATGCAGGAACTAGATCCTCATCTTTCACAGCAGAAAATTATTCAAGTCTTAAATGCATAAACTAAGAAACACAGGTAACATATAATTTAGAGGCACAGGTCATTGGAAGAAGTAGCAAAAAGTGTTAGACATGGCTGCCCTGAGGTATGCCATCAAGGATGAGAAGAGGGCAGGGAAGAGAGACTCCTGCTTTACAGTAGAAGATTTTTGATGATATATGTATATTTTTAAATCTGTGTATGTTTTACATTAATTTTCTAAAAACTAAGAGAGTTTGACAGCCCTAGTTGGCATTAAAATACAGAGCCCTACTTTGTTCCTGCGAAAATCAACAAGCACAACAAGCCTTGTCATATCCATGCTCATTTCAGAGTCAAGACAAAATTAATTTGGAAAAGAAAATACAGCCGGGGAACAGAGTTAGCAACCTCAGGAAATTCAGGGAAATGTAATTGAGTAAGAATTATCTCCTTAATTACTTCTGACCAAATCAATAACAACGCTGGATGAGAAACCACAGTTGCCACCAATGAGGATCAAGTCTCTGAGAAACTAATTGGGGTTCAGGCTTGTTTGAAAAGCAAAATACTTTCCTCTTCATCGTTAGCAAACACGGTTCCTGGGGGTGTGCGCGGAGACAGAAGACTGCAGTTTGCAGCCTGGGGTGGAGAAATGAGCTGAACTTGCTTATTATTTTCAAACGTGAAAGCCTGAATAGAGGAGCCCCTTTCTCCAAAGAGGTGCAGGCGTGGATGCCCTTGATGATGTCAAATGCTCATTTTCATGCTTTCCTGGGGCTAATCAGAGACCCAAGCAGGTTCATCATGCAAATTAGAAGGAGGTGAGCCAAACGCCACAAAGGTAAGTGAGGGACCAGTTTTGTTTGCAGAGCACAAGCTTTTTGTGGGAACTGCAAAGATTTCTTTCAAACCATCTCCATGTGCCTTTGGGGAGGGAGAGGTGAGGATCTTTGTCTCTAAGGGGCACTGCTGGGCACAACCTTCTAGATCTCTTATTGTTCTGGAGCTGGGTTAAGATCTTACCTAGAGCTGAGATTCAAGAGTGCCCTATCTGCCTAACCTCCAAGAGACCTCCCTGTCCTCATCCCTGTTGGGGTCTCTTGGCAACTAACCAGGACCTTCTCAAGTCCGGCTCATACTTGGTGCCTTGCTCCTTGCTCTTCTGACCTGTGGACTTGTCAATAAATCATCCTCACTGTCCAGATATTTCCCCATTCAGAAAGGTCTTCCTGATCCCCTCTGGGGGTCCCAGCTAAGAGCTAGGAAACACACACCCACCCCAAAACTCCCTCTCAGAGTCTCACTGATGGCAGGGTGGTGAGGGGGAGGTAGGCAGACAATAAAGCAGTTACGATACCATATGATGTAGCTGTGGTGGGAGTGAGGGAGCTGGGGGTGTGAGCGTACAACTGACCCAGCAAGGGTAGAGGGACAGTCAGAAGGATAAACAAAATGACTTTTTTTTTGGAGACAGAATCTTACTCTGTCATCCAGCCTGGAGTGCAGTGGGGTGATCTCGGCTCACTGCAACCTCAGCCTCCCAGGTTCAAGTGACTCTCCTGCCTCAGCCTCCCAAGTCGCCGATATTACGGGCATGTGCAACCATGCCCAGCTAACTTTTTTGTAGTTTTAGTAGAGACGGAGTTTCGCCATGTTGGCCAGGCTGTTCTCGAACTCCTGACCTCAAGTGATCTGCCTACCTCGGCCTCCCAAAGTGCTGGGATTCTAGGCATAAGCCACCATGCCCGGCCTAAACGAAATGACTTTTCGTTTACATTTCTGAAGGATGAGGAATGATTAGTATGTGAGGTGATGGATATGTTAATTAGCTTGATTCAATCATCCCCCAATGTATACGTACATCAAAACATCATGTTGTATGCCATAAATATATACAATTTTTCATTTTTCAGTTGAAAAAATAAATAAAAGAAGAGGAAGGAGGAAGATGTGCCAGGCAGAGGGGATAGCATTTGCAAAGATTGGGATGGAGGTGAGTGAGAGCTTGATAGTGAAGGTGGCTCAGTCCAGCTGGAGCATCCCAATAGGGTTGGTGGAGGGGAGGGGTGAGGAACCAGGGAGCTGCAGGAAGGGCCAAATCATGAATGTGACAACAGCTGGGATCTGGGATTTTATGCTGAGGGCACAGGGGGAAGATGGGCTGAGGGGATTGATCATGGCTGCTGGGACTCTCCCCAGGCCACTGTGATTGGGAGTGGAACACCAATTTGTAGCTGTGTGATTAAAGCCCAATGTTATGCTCTTAGACTCCAAGCCCAGGAAATTTGCAACTTGGTGATTAAATCTCTACGTTATGCTCTTAGACTCCAAGCCCAGGAAATCTGCAGACTGGCAGCTAGACTGTACTAGTCTCCTCCAAGGCATAGACGTGCCAATCAACTCCCCAGGGGAGCCTTCCTATCTCACCTTCCATCCATGTGGCTTCAGAGGTGAACACTGGATGCAGGCCAGTCAGTCAGAATATTCCACCTCCCTGGCTTCAGGGAGGATCTTAGTTTTTTATGAGTCTGAGACCCAAAGAAAGACCAAAGTATTTAGTCTTAGGCCATTTGCTGCTGCTCTTGGGAAAGAGAAGGTCTCTTTCAGCTGGGGTTGCTCCCATGGAAGAATGTCAGCCTAGAGCTCTTGGTGACTATCTTGGCCATCAACTTGGTAAAGCCTGTCTGAGAATGAAGGCAACACAGGAGAAAGAAGAGTATGTATCTGGAGATAATGTTTGAAGATAGTTTTCTCTTTTGTGTAGGCCACATTGAATTGGGGTTTTCTATCATTTGCAACTAGCAGGATCTTGATTTGACCATAATTTTGTTAGCATATTGCAAATATTTTTGTCGAGATAACCCCAAACTACATCCCTGGAGAGTTACACTAGTTCCCTGTGGCTAAACCAAAATCCATGGGAGATCTTTCATCTAAAAATTATCAGAGATCATCAGCATTGAGAGATTACCCAACACGACACCTCCATCACATGACAGACACACTAGAAACAGCTGCCATTTCCCTACTGTCTTACTAAGTGCATACTACGTGCTACCCACTTAGTTTTACACATTTTAATTCCATTTACCCTTGCAATATATTTTGTGGGATAGGGCTGCCATTATCTCTGTTTTACAGAAGAGAAAACAGAGGTCCAGAGAGGTTAATTTCCAGAGTTACATGACAGAGTAAGGAACAGAGGTGGGGTTCAAACACAAACTGCACGTTGGCTCTAAAGCTTATACTCTCTGTGCTTCACCAACAGATGTGCAATCCAAGACTCAGAGAAGCTGGAGAATTTTCCTAATGTCACACAGCAAAGGAATGGAAGAATACACGATCCTCTCCTCCCAACATGTCACCCAGCAGGTGCAATAAGTCAAAGGGCAGGGTATGGGATTTGGAGTTATACAGACCTGAGTTCACCAGCCAGGTCTTTGGCAGATAAGATTACTCTTTGAGCCTCAGTTTCCCTGTGCACAAGGTGAGAATAATCACAGAGCCTACTTCATAGGCTTGTGATGGAGAATCAACGAGGTGATGTGTGTATAAAGTTCTCAGGACAGAGCCAGGTTTATGGGGGCTCTCAATAAATGTTAATGGTGAATGTAATTGTTACAATTAATAAACTGTGCTGTTAATGAAGGTATAAAATGCAGGTGATCTGCCACATGACCACAGGCTAGTTGCTGAATTACAGTGGCCATTGGTCCCACTGGTAAAATAGGGTTATTATCTGCCTTTTGCTCATGACACCAGGGCGTTACAAGAATTAATTAGCAGCTTTACAATGTGCTGTGTGCTTTGATGCTTTATAAACAGAGAAATGTGATGGTTGAATATTTATATGATATCCATTATTGAGGATACTTGAATTGCTTTACTGATGTTAAAATAAATTCAACCTTCCAAAAGTGGATAAATCTATCTGAGTCAAACAAAAGAAGACTAAGCTTTTATTATCTGCCAACACCTTAGAAACCCACAACAAGTGGACATCTGGACATCCATAGGCTGATCTCAATGCCCATGTCTTGAATGTAGAAAGAGATGCTGAGATTGTGGGGCTGTCTCTTCCTCTAGATCTGAGCTCCTTTGGGGCTAAGATTACGTCTTGTCTTGCAGTAGATCCCCAGCCTTGAGTACAGGATTTGATACACGGCAAGTGCTGGATAAATGCTTGATGAATGAAAGGATGGATGGATGGACAGATGGATGGACAGTTGGATGGATGAATGGGATCCTGAACCTCTTGTTGGTAGGAGATTAGATGGGTCTGGTCTCAAATGCTTGTGCCAAAGTAGATAGGGAGTCACATCAGGTATTGGGGGAGAAAACCACTCAGACAGTGTGATAAATTGGAAGGACACTTGGCATCACATAGACCTGGGTAACCAGCTCTGTGACCATGGGCTCTGGACCAAGCCCCTCTTTCTTCATCTGAGAATGTTGATAGTGTCTTTGACCCAAAAGTGACAGGAAATTCCACTCACTCTTGCTTACACATAAGGAAATTTATTACTCCATGTAAGAAGAAGTAAAGAGTAGGATTTGGGATTTCAGGGTTGACTTTGAAGGTCTGTCACGTCACTGAGCTCTGCACAGAGTCAATTGCCCACAGAATTAGCTTCATCCTTAGACATCTTCCCCTCATGGTTGTAAAGTGGCTTCTGGCAGCAACCAGGGTCAAGCCTTCTTTCCCCTACCCATTGGCCCAAAGGGGCTCCGGGATGCCCATCATTTGAACCAGTTGTTGGCTAAGCGAATAAGACAGCTATGGCTGGCCAAGACCAGTGCTGCTCAAGCTGTGGTCCATGAACCAACGCCAGCAGCATCACTTGGGAGCTTATTACACCTGCAGATTCATGGACTACATTCTGATCAGGTGAATTAGAACCTCTGGTGTGGACCAAGGAATCTCCACTTTCAGGCATTCCTATGGCTGTTAAAGTCTGAGAACCACTGGATTAAACTCAACTGGGAGGGGAGAGACAACTACAAAATGCGGGTGATAATGCCAACTTTAGAGGGTTGCTAAGAAAACAAATAATATCACATATGTAAAAGACTATCACACAGTAGGTGCTTAATACATTTTGGTTTCCTTCATTTCTTTCCCCTTTCAGCGATATTGAAATATTTACTCTTCTCCACCAATCATCCTCCTCCACCCAGTGCTAAATATCCTCATGCTGCTCTGAACCATGGAAACCAACCTGTAGGCTAATTTATACTAAGGTGGGAGTGACACATGGCATCGCTAGCTTAGTAGCATTTTCACCTTGAAAATGGAGAGCATGGAGTGCACGATACTTAATCTAAAAGGGTGCTTGGCAAATGGTATAATCTTAGGCAAGTAGCAAGTTTTGGTGTGTAGGGGTATGTTTTAGTGTGGACTATGCTGCTCCATCCTCAGATCATACCCCATAGGTAATTTCCTACTCTGGCCACACTGAAGGGACCAGTTGGCTAAGCTGGATGCCCGGTGGCAGCCACATGAACACAGGGTGCAATGTGGGAGGGCTGAGGTTAGCCAGGCTGATGGCATCACCTACATCCTTCCCTTCCCCGTCTTCAGAGCCCTGTTGGGGACTGTTAGGGAGAACATAGCCCCTCTTGAGGCTTTGATCTTTGGCTCTGCAAGTTCCAGATTCCCTTTGAAGTATAATTATAATTAAAAGGAAAATCCCAAGCAGACACCAGATGAGGTAGGTCTGCACCCGACAGGCGCTGTTGGCAGAGTTTCCTAAATCAACAGCTGGCTCTGCATGTCAGGCTCAAAGGAAAAAAATGAAATTGGCCACTCATTTGAAGGAACTTTATTCTGAATGAGCTGGAACTGTAAAGGTCCCTTAATCCCTGGAGAAAAGAACAGATGGGAGGGCAAGGGAAATGTTGGCAGTGAGAAGAAGATTAATTAAGTTGGATCCCAGTTCCCTGTTTCAGCAGGAGGATGCCCATCTGGGTCCTGGGTGCATCTCCTTTTAAGCACCCCATGAACTAAGAGGGTGACCCCAGTTTGTCATGCAGACTTCCAGAGCTGGTTCTTTATCCTAAGCTAGGATAAATGAAGACTTCTTCTTTGGGATCAAGATAAATTGGGGCCTCTTGAATTGAAATATTCATAATCCTCTGCCCTTCATCCTCTATTTTTTTCTTAATAGTTTTTGTTTGTTTGAAAAACTTCCTTTGGCATTGCATGGCCCTAAATTGCAGGTCAGCGTCATCACTGTGTGACTCTGGGCAAGTTAGAACCTCCCCATGCATCAATTTCCTCATCTATAGAAAGGAGACATTCATAATATTGCCTTTCTTTTTAGAGGTATGAGAATTATAGCTAAGGAATTCTAGGTACCTCGCATAGTACCTGGCATTTAGTGTGTGCTTAATAAATGCTGTCTATTAAGACAAGCTCTGCCAATAAGCTTCTCAGCTCTTGAAGGCCTAAACTAAACCTTCCTACAAAGAGTCACTATGAATTAAACAATCTTAAGACTACAAAGGGATCCTCAAGACAGATTATCTAATTGTAAAATGCTAGTTTCACCACTTAATAGTGTCCATGACCACTTTTATCAGTGAAAAGGAAAAGTGAGCAATTTGATTTTTTTTAAAGGAATGGAGTCTTGCTCTGCTGCCCAGGCTGGAGGGCAGTGGTGCCATCACAGCTCACTGCAGCCTGGAACTCCTGGGCTCAGGTGATCCTCCTGCCTCAGTATCTTGAGTAGCTAGGACCACAGGCACACACCAGACGCCTGGCTAATTATTTAAATTTTTTTGTGGAGACTGGGTCTCGCTATATTGCTTAGGCTGGTCATAAACTCTTGGCCTCAAGTGATCTTCCTGCCTCGGCCTCTCAAAGTGCTGGGATTACAGGCATGAGCCCCCGTGCCTGGCCCAATTTGATCTTTGAGGTCCCTTCTAATGGGACTCACTGTGTCATTATGACCCCCTTCTTTCTGGGAAAGGGCCCATGCAAAGTCCTTGGTATGACAGTGGGTCACTGTTCCACTGCTGCATCCATGACCCATTTCCCCTCTGTGGAGCTGGCTTTCCGGCTGGTCTCCTAGGTTCCCACTACCACTCTCACCTCTACACGATCTGGAGTGGGTTGAATAGTGTCCCTCTGAAACTCACATCCACCCAGAATGGGACCTTATATATTACCTTTGCAGATGTAATTAGTCAAGAAAAGTCATACTAAATTAGGCCCTAAGTCCGATGGCTGGTGTCTTTATAAGAAAAGGAGAGGATAAGGCCAAGTGCAGTGGCTCACGCTTGTAGTCCCAGCACTTTAGGAGGCTGAAGCGGGTGAATCACTTGAGGTCAGGAGTTTGAGACCAGCCTGGCCAGCATGGTGAGACCCAGTCTCTACTAAAAATACAAAAATTAGCCAGGCGAGGTGGTAGGCGCCTGTAATCCCAGCTACTCGGGAGGTTGAGGCAGGAGAATCGCTTGAACCCAGGAGGCAGAGGTTGCAGTGAGCTGAGATCGAGCCACTGCACTCCAGCCTGGGCAACAGAGCAAGACTCCGTCTCAAAAAAAAAAAAAATAGAAAAGGACACATGATGAAGGAGAATGCCATGTGGAGATGGAAGTGGAGACTGGAGTGATGAGGCTACAAGCCAAGAAACACCAAGGATTGCAGGAGCCACCAGAAGCTGGGAGAGAGGCATGGAACATGAGAGCTTCCAGAAGGAACCAACCCTGCTGACATCTTGGTTTTGGACTTCTTACCTCCTGAGCTGGGAGAGAAGAAATATCTGTTGTTTTGAGCTACCCATTTGTGATCACTGGTTATGGCAGCCCTAAAAACTAATGTACTATCTTTCTATAGAATGAAACTCATTACCATGCTGATATGGTTTGGGTCTTTGTCCCTGCCCAAATTTCATGTCAAATTGTAATCCTCAATGTTGGTGGGTCCTAGTGAGAGGTGATTGGTTCATGGGGGTAGATTTCCCCTTTGGTGCCGTTCTTGTGATACTGAGTTACCGCAAGATCTGGTCGTTTAAAAGTGTGTGGCACTTCCCCTCTTTCTCTCTCTTCCCCCTTTGCTAAGACGGGCCTGCTTTCCCTTTGCCAGAAGTCAGCATCATGCTTCCTGTACAGCCTGTGGAACTGTGAGCCAGTTAAACCTCCTTTCTTTATAGATTACCCAGTCTCAGGTATTTCTTTATAGTGGTGCAAGAATTCTCTGATACACATGCTCTTGCTCAAGACCCTTCAGTGGCTTCCATGGATCACAAAGCAAAGCCTCAATTCTTCAGGGTGTCCTATAGAGTCATTCATGACTTTGCATCTGTTGGTTGCACCTCTGCTGACACACACTCTTTTCTGTAGCTACTCTGAATACTTCTGAAACACTCTGAGCTCCTGGAAACATGTTATACCTTCTGTAGGCAATGCTGTTTCTCTCTTCTCTCACTCGGAAAACTGCTCATCCTTCAAGACCCCACTTAAATATCATCACCATTATGAAGCCTTCCTAAGCACCCCCTTCTTCAATTCTCCCTCCACTGGCTGAGTTAGTCATGCTTCTCTGTGTTTCCAGAGCATATTGATCAAGTCTCTCTTCTTGGAACACTGAGCTCATACACCAAAGTTACTTGTTTTATGCATCTGCCTCTATTCAGGTAGGGGTCTGATCCTGAGATCAGAGCTGGTTTTGTCTTTGTAAGGGATCAATGAGTGTTTGTTGCTTGACTAAATGAAAGTTGGAGGGAAATGACATTATTTAACAGGGGATGCAACAGCTGGAAGGTGGCAAGGACAAAAAGGACATGAAAGACAAAGATATTCAATTTTCCTATTCAGTCTTGGGGACACCAGTTGCCCACATGGTCATGCATGCCATGCCTCGGTCACCCATGAGAATTACTGTTTTCTATATATTCAGGGGGGTATTCATTCTGGGAGTAACTAGAAAGTTCAACTGTGCTTTTAGGGGATGCCTGGGGGGCAGTGAGAGGTCTCCTTTGGCTTTGCCGGAAGCGTGGTGTCCCTGCCTGGACTACCACATGGTGGGTGGGCGCTAAGCATGCAGAGCCCTTGAAGCATGAAATTACCCCCTGTTTCCTTTGTAACAGGTAGAAGGAACTAGGGAAAATGCTTTTAAGCAGAAAAAGGAGAGACGTTGGGGAGACAAGAACAATAATGTGGATTTTAGTATCAGACAGACATAAGTTTCAAATCTTCAAGCTTCAAATCTTCTGCCCGGTGGAGTGACCTTGGACAAATCCTTTATCTGAGCCTCTACATTCTCATTTCTACTATGGTGAAGGTGCTTATAACAATACTTGCTTTGCAGTACAGTTGTAACAATTAAACTTAGTGAACACAGAATGCCTGGCATGTAGCAAGCTATCAGTAAATGGAATCTGTCATTTTTTATCTAGCATGATGATTAGTAGTTCCACAAATATTTTCTGGGGGCCTATTAAGGGCCTGTCATAGTTCCAGCATCTTGAGACTCTAAAATGCTTAAGCTCAAGATGATCAGGGCTGTTAAACACTGTTTTACAACACCAAAGGTGGTGTGTGTGAGTGCTCACTTTCTGAAGGTGCTGGTTAAAGTCTGATGGGTTCATTGTAGCCCGGTTGCACCAGAAGACGTCATCTGACCTTGTGTCATTTATTAAATGAATCCTTATTTCTTTGCTCTATCCCTTCACTGAAAATGTCACACAAAAGCAGGAAGCTCCAGACTGATATTTCTTTCCTCTTGAAGCCTGTCCAGGTGTGGGCACGAGTTGCCACTTTGAAGGCTCTTTTCTAAGCCACAGGGAGAAAATTTCATTTGCAAAGCTTTCCCTGTGTCTTTCTCTCCAAGGGCGAGTTGATTAAGCATGTTTGTCTGCATTTATTCCATGTACATTTCAAAAGTTGTTTACTGCAGCTACATTTTAAAAATATAAACATGCTCCCTGTTTAATGCAGGTACAAATCTCCAGGATGTGAATTTTTGAGCCTAGGGCGTAGGTGGAGACGCAGACAAAATAAATACTATTCGGAAGCAGTGAAAGCAAAACAACGAATCATTTGTGAAAGAGAGAATGACTGCGGGAAGTATAAAATCAGAAATACGCTGTGGAACTCTTGGATGCTATTGTGAAATGCATTTTCCCCCTCCTCCCTTTCCAAGGAAAACTTAAACCATATTTCCTGCACGATGAAATCTTTGAAATGGCCCAAATCTCATTTTAACAAAAACACATGATTGAGTTTGTCTAACTAGAGATTTAATGAGCTGTAAAATGTATTATGAGTACCTGGCAACCCTCAGAATTCTTTCTTTTTTGTGACAGGGTCTTGCTCTGTCACCCAGGCTGGAGTGCAGTGGTGCTATTACAACTCACTGCAGCCTCAACCTCATGGGCTCAAATGTTTCTCTCACCTCAGCCTCCTAAGTAGCTGGGACCATAGGCGTGTGCCATCATGACTGTCTGATTTTTTCATTTTTTTTTGTACTTTTGTAGCAGTGGATTCTTGCCATATTGCCCAGGGTGATCTCAAACTCCTTGTCTCAAGCAATCCTCCTGCTTTGGCTTCCCAAAGTGCTGGGATTACAGGCATGAGCCACCACACCTGGCCACAAAACTGTTATATAGCACTTGCACCTCACAAACAGGAGACCCAGGGTCAGGATGTTCACCTTGGTTTTGTTTAGGAGGCAAAGTCTACTGTTCTCCAGAGAGAGGTTTTGTACAAACATGTGGTCCATGCAGTGCTATGGTTGAGCATCAACTTGCATGGCTGATTGCAGCCTGTGGCATTCCTGGATTGATTGATTCATTCATCCCATGAATATTTATTGAGCACCACTTTGTGCTAGGCCTTATGCTATGGTGTTTGGTATTGGGGATAACAATGATCATAACAGTCATTTTATTGAGTGCTTATTATGCACCCTGTGTTGGGTAAGAACTTGACATGGCATCTCTCATTTGATCTCCATCACAACTCTACTAGAAAAATGTTACTATTATTATCACCATTTTACAGATGAGAAAACCAGCCAGGACTAATTCAGCCTTAATTCCAAACTCTCAGGGAAGAACCTTATTGGTCCCGCTTGAGTCAAGTGTCCACTTCTCTTCACAGCAGAGGTGAAGAGAGTGGAGCTGTGTCACTTAGTTCAAAGTTGGCTACAGTCCAATGGGAGGCAGTTCTCAGAGAAACAGGGTCTCTGTGAGTAGCTGCACCCTCTTCCATGTCTGCTGGAGTACGGAGGGTGGATTTGGGGGAAGATGAAGTGATGGATATCTTAGGCCAATGATATCCTAGGTCCTGGGACCACTCCACTATGAGGTCCCACAGCAGCTCCTACCTCTGAACTCCACAGGACACCCCTTGTTTCTAGAATAAATCCCCCTCTCTTGATCTCTGAAAGGGTTTATGTTACTTATGATTGAGGGGGCCTGAGTTGGCTGGTCTTATAATCACAGATAGCTGAATACTTCCAGAGCCCTGTCCTGGGTTTTGACCCCTGACCTCTGCAATATTGCACACCGAATTGCACAGGGGAGCAAACCAGTAGAATGCACAGCTGTCTCGAGCACTCAGATATGCCACACGACTCACTGGTACGCTGCGGGACCCCACTGCAGAAGGCTTCCAGAAGGTGGCCACTTCAAACCAAGCATTTCTACAGGGCTCAGAGGGAAGAAAAAGATACTGGACCTTCGCTAATTCTTTTTTTTTTTTTTTTTTTTGAGACGGAGTCTCGCTCTGTCGCCCAGGCTGGAGTGCAGTGGCTGGATCTCTGCAAGCTCCGCCTCCCGGGTTTACGCCATTCTCCTGCCTCAGCCTCCCCGAGTAGCTGGGACTACAGGCGCCCGCCACCTCGCCCGGCTAGATTTTTGTATTTTTTAGTAGAGACGGGGTTTCACCGTATTAGCCAGGATGGTTTTGATCTCCTGACCTTGTGATCCGCCTGTCTCGGCCTCCCAAAGTACTGGGATTACAGGCTGGAGCCACCGCGCCCGACTGACCTTCGCTAATTCTAATACAGGAAAGCCCTGTCAACCTACACAACAAAATTCTTTTAGCTTTCTGTAGGAGTACCAACAACAACAGTAATAACACTGATAACGATAGCTCTCGTTTGCTAGGTGCCAGACACCGCAGTATCACATTACATGCACATTACTCCGCGGCATGCACATTACATGCATTTTTCTGTTTGACATTCACAACAGCCCTTTTGGGTAGAGGTTATTATTGCTGTCATTGTGCAGAGGCAGAAACTGAGGCCCAAGAGGGACAAGTAATTTGCCCAAACGCACATAACTATGAGGTATGGGTGGTGGCTCTCCAATCCAGATCATTCTGAGGCTACAGCCCAAGTTCTAACATTATATCCATGTTATATTATGCCTAAGACATTGAGGCCTTGTCTGGTATTTCAGCAATTTGATGGTTAGTGTTGAAGTCCTCAGGATCTGCAGCTCAGAATATCCTCTCTGAGTACTGAAAGCACCCAGACGTGGATGGCGTTTTAAGAAAAGACATACACACACATACACATAGACACATACTTGGAAAAAGAGGTCACACTGGCATGAATGGTGACAGTAGGTGCTGCTGGTCCCACTGTGGCTTAGAGGAGCTCAGAATAGCCTCAGAGACATGTGGGTAAGAGTCCATTTTCTGATGCGTCTTGAATTTGGTTCATCTCAGCATCCTCACATCCTCCCCTCACCTTTTATAAAAAGTAAAGTCATGCAGAACTGGGTGCTTTGTTGAGGAACGTGGTCAAGACCTAATCCAAAATGAGAAATGGCATCACACAAAATTCTGAATGTATACTGAGGTCTGACTAGTTGGCCTGAGGTTAAACAGCAGGAAATTAAGCCAAGTGGCGTGGCTGCCCCGCCTGGAAGCATTGCTGCGTTTTAGAACTTTTGTAAAAATAAATGTCAGTGAAGACAAAAGGAATGAGCTCTTTAAAAATAAATGCACCTGCCACTGTTCTTGCTTAAGATCATCTAACTCCTTTGCTACTCAAAGTGTGGCTCGGGAACTAGAAGCATCTGTGTCACCTGGGGGCTTGTCAGAAAAGCAAGTATCAGCCCTACTTCGAGCTGCTGAGTTCAAATCTGCATTTCCACAAGGATTCCCAAGTGGTTCCTCTTGCAGATTAGAATTTGAGAAGCAGAGAGCTTCTTTTGGTCATCAAAGAACTCATCTTGGCATAATTATGCTGAAAGAATGGCCACTGGATTCTCTGAGGGGTCCATCCACATTCATTCATTTGTCCATTCATTCATTCATTCACCCATTCACTGATTCATCTATTTAAAAAATATATTGATTATCCAGTAAATGTCAGGCACTGGGGCTATGACTGTAAACATGAGAGATGTGATGTATAGACTGGTGGGAGAGAAAGACATTAAACAAACATTTATTTAGTTATTATAGTGAGTACCAGGATAGATACATTTAGTAAGCACAACAAACACAGTGTTATAGGGCCCTGATCTGCTTACTGACGGGGAGAACTTGCAGGGAGGATTAGGGAAGGTGTCTTTGGGGAAGTGGTATCTAAACAGACCCCAAAAAGGACAAAAGTGTGTTTATTAAGGGAATGGTCTGGGCAGCAGGAATGGCCTGTGCAAATGCCGGGAGGTGGGAAGATGCGAGGTATATGGAAGCCTTGTCCTCTATGATTTGAGAGTGGCATTATGGTAGCATTACATGTAACAGTGAGATGTTAGGAGCCTTTCCCCCCTTAGGAGAGATATTTGATGACCTATTTATTTTATGTATGAAAACATGCATCATTACAGACTAAACAGACATATTTCCCTCTGGAGAAAGTCTACTTCTTTCATGCGGTCACACACCGGCCAGGAATCAAGGTGTTTTCCTTGATACAGAGAAGAGAAAAGCATCTTTGTCTTCCATTTGCATTTTCCATTTAGTTTTCAGTTTATCAGCCACTAATGGTAATGTGTGCAAAGCCACTACCCAAATGAATGGCAAGCTTGCTCTGTGTATGTGTGTGCATGTGTGCATGCCTGTGTCTTAGTGGTGATTTGTGGAAGTGATGGGAGGTGGGGGGGGGGGCTAACCCTAAAGATGCCTTGGGTCTGGGGCTCAGGGGCTCAGACTCACCATGGTCTACAATCCCCTGCCATTTCCCACTCTACTTGCTTCTTTTCTAAGCCTAGACTTCTTTTCTAAGTCTAGTATGTTACAGCTTTGTGAGCACAAGTAGTGTATTTGGGAGGTGATCCTGGGAAACCCCCATAGGAGAGTGGGACAAGGAGAGGAAGGTGTGTTAATGAGCAAGCAGGTGACCACTATGGGCAACTTGGGGCTCAACCCTGCTGGCACCACAGGGGAATAATATAGAGTTGGAGTTAGCAAACTTGTCTAGAAAGGGCCACACCATAAATACTAGGCTTTGGGGGGTATACAGTCGCTTGTACAACTCTGCCCTTGTAGTATGAAGGCAACCGTAGACCATATGTAAAGAAATGGGCGTGGCTGTCTTCCAATATAACTTTATTTATAAAAACAAGTCGTGGGCCAGATTTGGCTGGTGAACTGTAGTTTGTTGACTCTTGATATCGAAGATGTCTCAGAGTTCTTGCATCTGAAGGCAAGGCAACTCAGGTACTTATCTGTTATCATTTGTCTGCCATTGGTAGAGGGATGCTCCTTAAGGCATTGCCTTCTTGTCCCTTATGAACTGCCCCAGACCACAGACAGAGAGCCACAGGTGCTACTGTGGGAAGCCACGAATGTGCGTGAGCATGGGAAGAGCCAAGAGGGGGGACTATTTTACAATGAGTGAAGTAAGACTCAGAGAGGGCAAATGATGGTATGAGCTCACAAGGAAGGTAGTGGTGATGATCAAAACAGAGCTGATCCCTATGCTGTTTGTACATGGTGACACTCTAAAAGTAGGAGATTTTATGCAGTGTTTTCCAATTGCATTTTAACATCTGTCTAGGAACTTTTGTTCTGAAGCACACCATTTAGAAACCATGTCACCACAACCTATTCCATGAAATGGATTTTCTTCTGCTCCCCAAACTGTTACAGAAGCACTTGAGAATCAAAGTAAGAACAAAGATACATAATTTAAGTGTTTATTCTTGAGAATCTTTTAAAATGTCTTGATTATATGTGTTTCCAAGAGGTACATATAGAAACTTTGCAAATCAATGAAAAGGCAGCAAACTGCCTAAGAGAAAATAGGGCAAATAATACAAATAGGTAACTCTCCAAAGAGAAAATATAAATAAACAATGAATATACATAGATGATCCTCAATCTTGACAATCAGGTAAGTACAAGAAAACAACAAGATGTCCTCTTTGCCCATCACACTGGCAGAAAGTTAAATGCCTTATTAAAGGGTGGATGAAGATGTGAAGTAACTGGTACTTGGATATTCAAGTAGGCTGTGATTTGGGACAAATTTTCTGGAGGTTTATTTGATTAATAAAATCTGTTTCCTCTCACTTTCTTCTTCCAAGAACAAGAGAAGGAATCACAATCAGTCCATGACAGTCATGGTCATCTCATTCCTCTTGCCAGTGGCAGGTGTATGTGTGAGTTTGCAGCTCAATCCTGGCCAAGGAGATCCGAGGACTGCTTGAAGAGGCATGTCTGCACATGCCGCCTAGAACATCTCCAGCCATCATGTGATCCCTCGGGGAGGCATTCCCAATTCTCTGAGAGAAGCAGAACAGAAAGATGGAAAGAAAGCGCCTAGCTCCAGGATGAAGACACTGAACTGCTGAATTAACCATCTTTGTGTTGCTCTAACCTTCAGAGTTCACCTTAACATGAGAAAATAAAACCTTTATTGCTTAGCCACTGGGATCTTCTTTTATGTGCAGCCAAAAGTATCTTAACTGATATAATTATCTCTCCCACATAGAAATGGGGGCTTATGTGCCCAAATAGGCAATGCACAAGTATTTTATTATAGCGTTGCATGTAATCGTGAGACATTAAGAGTAACCTGAAATGTGCATCAGAGGGGACCTAGGGAAATAAACTGTGATTCAGTAACACTATGGAATTTGAGGCAGCCGTTAACAGCAATTAGGTAAATTTTTATGTGCTGATCCCAACATCTCCAAGATCTCTAAGACATTTAAGTTTTCAGAAGTTGTGAAATAAATACATATGGTATAATCCCATCTACGAAAAACAAAATAATCCTTAAAATAAAATGTGTGAAGATTCATATATATACACATTCATACCTATAGAAAAAGGGGGTAGGAGGAATCACATCATATATATAAAAGCATTTGCCTCTGGAGCTGGGAGATGGGCAGTGGGTGAGAGTTAAGAGAAATTTGTGCTTTTTTATGTATGGCACTTGTCCTTTTAGCAACACAAATGAGTGAATTTATGGCTTTGTCATAAAAAAGATAATGTTTGGAAAATAGCCCACATTCTCATTATAGAAAAATCTAGCAAATGCTAGAATGCACAGATGTAAGTTTTGTTCAAACCATGTAAGACAGAGGGTTTTTTTTGGTTGTTGTTGTTTAGAAAAACACAATATTTCAGGTTTCCTGGGGGCAAAGAGGAACTTCTCTTCAGGCCCTCAAATGATTTTCATGTGTGTGGCACAATTACTCGGGCAGAGTTCAGTGTTTTTAATCAAAAGCTACTTGTCAAGTAGGTAATATCACTTTGCCTAGCCTGTGTAAACAAAGCTTTGTGAGGACTGGGTTTGGAAAGTGGAAGAGCTGAATCATTTAAATTGGAGTGTGTGTGTGTGTGTGTGTGTGTGAGAGAGAGAGAGAGAGAGAGAGAGAGAAAGAGAGGAGAAAGAGAGAGACAGAGGGAGAGAGAGAGAAAGAGAGAGACAGAGTTGGGGGAGAAGAGGGGAGGAGGATGGAGTGCTCTGTGTGACGTACACGATTCTGGAGACTTCTCCATAGAAATATCCACCCTGTGTTTTCCAGCACTGGCTCTGCTCCCAACCACTTGGAACCATAAGAATTTGACCTTCCAAAGGAGAGAGGCTTCCTCGCAATGCTCGGTTGGTAATGACTGAGTTGTAGGCACGGACTGTTTCGTAATTGCCTTCCAGTTGTCTCCTACATTTTTCTGAGTTGGGTACCATTAGTCTCAAGGCTCCTGTCATGTGGCCATTAAATCATTGTTTTATCTGACAGCGTCATTTCTGCAAAACCCTGGAGAGAAAATACTACACATTTTCCAGGACTGTAATGCTGCCACCTGGTCATTATGCCCAGCAGCCCTCAGACAGCTACCCCTAAAGACGTGCACCTTTGGGGCAACGGCACCATGGCTCCCCAGACTAAACAGCTCTGGAGGGCTTACTGTGTTACTGGTTGGTTTTTTTTTTTTTTTTTTTTTTTTTAATGAGTGGAATTACCCTGGTCAGCAAGCAGCCTCTAGCACTAATTTAGGAGACTGATTCTGACAAATGGGTGTAAAGAAAAGAAAAATGGCAGGAAAAACATTGGTTTTCAGAAATCAAAAAGGATGCTTTTCTGAGGGTATCACTTATTTTTCCTTCCACCCCTGCAAACTACCCAGGGCAAAAGCAGAAGAAAAATTTTTCCGACAGGGTCTAATTGTTATCTGAAATAAATGAGAACAGGGAGGTTTGAGGACTCCCGAACATGGACAGATGAGGTGGGAGGAATGGCCTTCGTGACTGATTTCCAACAGCCAAGCTGCAAGGCTGAATAAAGAGGATGCCAGTGAGTCCTTAACAAAACAATAAAAAACCAAGGCTTGCCACCTTCAGGGGTCATAATTTATTCATTCAACAAATAAATGGTTGAGTGGTTAGTGGTTGCTCTGTGCTGGACATTCTTCTAGGAGCTGGGGACACAGCAATGAACGAAGCAATGTCTCTATATCTTAACTGGGCTCTGAGTAGGAAAGAGATGGTGCACTCAAATTGGGAATTGGAGGAGGAGTTGAATAAAGGGACTATTTGCACAGACTGTTTGCAAAGATCCCCCTAGAAGGGATAGTGCAGTCCCCTGGGGCTAGCAACAGCAGGGAGCTGTTACCACCCTGAAAGGGCACAGAGGGGGAGCAGTGACTGGCAGTGAAGAGGTTGGTGGTAGGGAGATGCCGTGTGACAGGAGCCAGGACCAGAGAATCATAACCAACCAAGTCCATGTAGCGAAAATGAGACTGGGAACAGAGACTCCAACCTTTCTCTCCCCTTACCCTTTTGTATTAGTCTGTTTTCAGGCTATTGATAAAGACATACTTGAAACTGGGTAATTTATTTTTTAAAAAAGAGGTTTAATGGACTCATAGTTCCACGTGGCTGGGCTCACCATCATGGTGGAAGGCAAAAGGCACGTCTTACATGGTAGCAGGCAAGAGAGAATGAGAGCCAAATGAAAGGGGTTTCCCTTTATAAAACCGTCAGATCTCTTGAGACTTATTCACTACCACAAGAACAGTGTGGGGGAAACTGCCCCCATGATTCAATTATGTTCCATCAAGTCCCTCCCACAACATATGGGAATTATGGGGGCCGCAATTCAAGATGAGATGTGGGTGGAGACACAGCCAAACCATATCACCTTTGATCTCCTAGCAGTGTTTTCTATTGGCTGAATCCAACTGGAGTCTGGAGAGCAAGGGAGGTCATTAATTTGCCATTCTCCTGGGGCACAGAGCAGAGAGGAGAAGGGTGGCAAGTGGCTCTGAAGGGGCAAATGGAATATTTCCAGCACAGTCCTTGTCCTCTAGGAGTCAATATTCTACCTAGGGGACACAGACAATAAACAAATAAGCCCATAGCTCTACAATACAATGTTGCCAGGACTTCATTAATCTAAGCAGCACCTCTGTGCAAATTAGAAAAAGCCACCCTTTCTCCAAATGGATTCAGCCCCGTGCCAGGGCACATGGTTTAGCAAGGGCTGGATATCAGCCCCCCACTCAATGTTTGGTCAGGAGCTTATGCAGAACTCAACCCACAAAACACAATATCCTTCATGGCCAAGTGGTCAAGGTGTCATAAAGAAAATTGAGAATCCATGACTTGGAATGAGCCGGTGATAAGTGATGCACAGAAATAGCTTTTCTAGGGCATTAGGCTTCGTCATACCAGTGACATGGTGACATGCTGCAAATACAGGGTCATTAAGGGGCCCCAAGGATGTCCAACAAGCTGTTCCCCCAGGACCAGTCCCTTGAAGCTCCCTGCAAACTTCACAGGTAGTCAGAAGCCAGGATGGGTCCCTCGTAGTTAGCCACCAGTGGGAGCTGCCCGGAGCTCCCGCAGGGAATGGCAAGTCTGTCTTCTCCCAGCTCCGGCTCCCTGAACTGTGATGAGCAATTTGTCTTTCAGCCTTGATCTGCTGTCAGTGGAGCTGACACTGACTCCGAGTATTAATTTCTTCTTGAGCTGTCTTACATTGCAGTCGACAGAGGGACGAAAAATGAAGTAGATTTGCCAGATACAGAAACTCATCACCCAGCTGCCTTTATTAGTGGTGAAGCTGCGGGGAGGAGGAAGGCCTGAGCCGTGCTCCTCTTCTTTTCTTAAGAAGCAGATGCCAAACCCCTAATGAAGCATCTTTCATTTTGCAGCCCTGTGCTTTGACACCTTTCTGCCTTCACTCTCCCTTGGCTGCAGAATATCTTAGCTCTGTCTCTTTTTTTTTTTTTTTTTGAGATGGAGTCTCGCTCTGTCCCCCAGGCTGGAGTGCAGTGGTGGGATATTGGCTCACTGCAAGTTCCGCCTCCCTGGTTCACAGCCATTCTCCTGCCTCAGCCTCCCAAGTAGTTGGGACTACAGGCGCCTGCCACCACGCCCAGCTAACTTTTTGTATTTTTAGTAGAGATGGGGTTTCACCATGTTAGCCAGGATGGTCTCGATCTCCTGACCTCGTGATCCACCCGCCTCGGCCTCCCAAAGTGCTGGGATTCCAGGCGCGAGCCACCACACTCGGCCTAGCTCTGTCTCTTTAAAGTGGCTAGGCAGAGATATTACCAAGAAATCCATGGACACCCCAAGTCTTTTCATCTGCTTATAACATCCTCACCCATCTCATGAACATGCCCTCTTGAAGGTCTCTTGTGTTGTCTAGATTTTGTTTTATTCGGGGATCTGTGGTGGGCAGAAACAAACAGGTTCATTCAGCTCAAGTTTTTAAAAATGTAGGAAATCTCATGGTATCCAATGACAGGAAGGCTCAGCTACTTGCTGTGTCTCTTGAGCTCTCAAAAGGGCACGGATGCTCAGATATGCTATTTTCTGCACACCTGTTTCTTTATTCTTTCTCTCTTTATGCTGGCTCCTTCTAATGTCCCACACAACCCATCATAGCTGTCCCGGCCCTAGAGCTTATGGGGCCCTCATCTCCATACTCTGTGGCTATCTGGATCTGTCTTTCAGTGTCCAAAGTCCAAGTTCCAGATAAGGAAATCTGATTGGTTCAGCTTGTATCAGGTGTGTCCCTTTGGCCTAGTCATCTGTAGCCTGGAGGGTGGGACCATTTGGTCTGTATAGCTTCCTGTCTCTGAAATAGGAAATATGGGTGTGGCCAGAAGACTTCTCTAGAACATCCAAGAAAAGATGCTATAGAGGCAAAAGCAGATCTGGATAATATATTTTTTATTTTATTTTTGTAGAGATAGAATCTCACTATGTTGCCCAGGTTGGTCTTGAACTCCTGGGCTCAAGCAGTTCTCCCACCTTGGCCTCACAAAGTGCTGGGATTATAGGTGTGGGCCACTGAGCCCAGCCCAGATCTGGATTTAAATCTCCATTCATCCAATCACTTCCAGATCTTTGATCAATTATTTAATTTCTTTAATTAATTTAATTTCCAGTGCAGTTGCCACCCAGGGTTATGCCTGCAAGACCAGCTTCAAGAACATGGCTCACAGACAAGCACAAAGAGGTTCCCCCATTAGTAGATCTCCAAGTACCCTGGGTCTGCTGCATTTTCAGCGACTTATCTCTTTGGGAGCAAAGGGGAGAAGTAAAGCTTTGTATTCACATTGAATGTGTTGGGATGGGTGGGTGACGAGATAGTCACAGCTTGGTGGTCCGGCATGTTTGGGGAAGCATTAAATATAATCACATCACTATTGTGTAGAATGTGTCCATGACCTCCCCTCACAGTTAGGCTCAAGGTCAAAATTCCTATAACAGACTTCAAAGACTTCATGAATCAGCCTAAGTGTACATCTCCATCCTTATCTCCCAGAGTGCCCCATTACACTCTGCTCATTAATTAATTAATTAATTCATTCATTCATTCATTCATTCATTCCCACTGTTCTGAATGCCTATGATGGGCCAGCCTGGTGGTACAGGCCACACTGGGCCTCCTTGAGCTCCTGCTCTCTCATGCCTCAGGGCCTTCACAGATGCTCTTCCCCCTGTCAGGAACACTTTTCCCTCCACCCCTTCATCAGTTAGGTGCTCCCACAGAACTTTCTACTCTGTTCCCCTCCTGTGTCAGGACTTATTGGGATGAAGACAGAGGACAGAAATGGTGCCCGTCTTGCTTCCCTGTACCCACAGTGACCAGTGTGCTGGCTGTCACACAGCTGAGCATCAGGCCAAGTCTGCTGAATGGATTAATATCAAAAAAAGGGCTGGGAGACATATCTCTGCCTCATGGTAAAACGCTAAAGACTGCTATAAAGCTCATTTGCAGGTTTTGAGAAAAGTTTAATTACTGAACATTGACAAGGGAAAGAGTTTTTGTGGCTAAAAGTTTTGTGGCTAAAGCACATGAAAATCAGCTTCATGTTTGTGGAAAGAGAGGAAAGGTACGCATTTGCCCGGATGAGGGTCAAGTAGGGTTTCTCCTTGGCTCTGCCCCTGCCCCGCCTTATCTCTCTCTCTCAAGCACTAATGATAAAGATAGGAAGGTCACGAGAAGGTGTCAGATGCCTGCAAAGAGCCAGCCTGCTTTGTGCTCACTTACTGCACATTCCTCTGACTTTAGAAAACAAGACTTTTCCTTAAAGGGTCTCTGGTTGTAGCACAGGCACCTCCCCATGTCACCTGCTTCAACTTTCCATTGTGGATCTTAGGGTCTGAGATAAGAAATCCTTGTCATGAGCTTGCAGCACTGCTTGCTGGCCAGGCGACCTTGAGTGACTTCGACTCTGTGAGCTCCAGCTTCCTCATCCTTAGAATGGGGTGGCAATGGCAGGTGGCACCAGGGTTGTCATGAGGTGTAAATGAGAGAATGCATGGGAAGCTGTCAGCTTGGTGCCTGATGAACAGGAAGGCCACAGTAGAAAGCAGTGATTACTACCACTGAGTCTGAGTATCAGGATATCACACTGAGGATCTGGTTTTCCAAAGGACAAAGATAGGGAGCTAGAGACTGTAATTCCAGAGATGTAAGGTATAGAAACAAATTATCCTGCTACTTTGGCTTGGTAACCACAGACGCCAATTCCTCCTGTATAGGGAGAACAGCTTCAACTGGAGAAATGTTGACACATCAAGGACAGAATTTGGCTTTCAAGGTCATCATGGCTCAGTTCACCGTTAAAACCCTAAGCCTATGACGATTAATGGAGATCTTGAGCCAAAGACAAACCAAGAATAGAAACTGGAAACCTTGCGGACTGAGTAGTTTTGGTCCAATATGAGAATATTGTAGGAAATACACTTTAAATTTGGTGGTGGTCATGGGGAGGAAGAAAACAAAAGTCCCTGTTAATTCAAATGAAGTGTTTCACTGATTACAGTAACAGAAGAAGTGCCTTGCCAAGTGGTGACCTCTCTGTCACTGGGCGTATTCAGGCAAAGTCTGCTTGACGTAGGGTACATCTGTGTTCCAGATGCGTTGGTCATTCACAAACCACCTTCAGGATATTTGCCATCTCTCTACACTACTTTCATTACAACTTACTTAATATTTGTCTCTAAGCGAGCTAATTTTAGAAACGTGATAGAAAGAAAACTTGCTACTATCACTGTAGGAAGAAAGCCATTCTTGCATGTCACAAATAGAAAGTAACTATAAAAGTAAATACAATAAAAACAAAACAAGCTATTCAATTACAGCTAGGCACTAATCTTCACAAGGCTCTGAGCCTGAGGCCTGCCCTTTCTGTTAAAAGGAAGAGCAACAAGTCCTTAGAGAGGTGTTAAAGATTGAATAGCACTAAATTGAGACTTTCTCCTTTGCATAATAAAAAAGGACAAAAAAGAATTTAAAAACAAGTACCTTTTCTGCTATGTGATTTCATGTTAACGTCTATGTAACACTGAAAATTCGTCTCACCATCTGCTGTTAGTAACTGCCCCATCCTCGGAGAAACTCATGGGAGAAGAATTCTAGCACCAAATCTGAGGTTTGGTAAGAGAAGACCTAAAATCCCTTCCAACTCTGAGATACTATGACATCAGTTTCTCACTGTACTTTCTTGATATGCATTTCCCATCAAATGCTGGCAAATGCTTAAAAATCTGCTCTCCAGGGGAGAAGGAAAGGCCCTGATTTACAGTGTTTGCCAATTCCCACGGTGTAAATATTCCCATCATGGCTGACTGTACTCTACCAATATGAGATCATCAAATTCCGACCAAGAGTCGGAAGGAGATGAATACAATAGGTTCAGTATGAGCTGCTTCTAGCACACATGACTGTTCCCACCCAACTGTGGTTGTCCTCTTAAGAATATAAAATAAAACTGCATCCAAGGGATTTATACCTAATACTGAAAAATCTTGAAAAAGTCTCTGAGACACTTGGTCATCTTCTAGAGAATGTGTGTGTGAGGCATGAACTAGAAGACTTCTTGCAGTCCTGCTCCACAGTCTGATTCCATTTGTGCCCGTTTCAGAGATAGAGGCATTGAGATACTTTCTTGCCTGCACTCCCATACAAACACTTTAGTAACCACTGAGTTGGGCTTGACTTTCGATTGTCCACTGTACACATCTGTAGGTATATGCACATCTATATGTAATTAACATCTGCATTTCGCGTGCTGGGTATTCTCAAAGGTAGCTTTGCTTTATATCCAAGCAAGGTGTTCAGGCTTCTGCTTACTTAACTTTTAAGTCATAGCCAAAGGGTTACCCTACCTCCAGTAGCTTCCCTGGATCAGTTCAAACCAGTCATCACCTTTCCATAGTTAGCATCTCCAGCACATCAATTACCATGTGCAGGTGAATTACTGTGTATGACTATGGCAATTACATCTCCATCTGATCTGTTTGCACATTTCACCGTACATACTTTCAAGAAAGCCCTGGGTCTAAGTAACATTGCATTGAGACCCACTCTGTGCCAGGCATTATATGATTATTAGTGTGTCTATTTCAGAGTTGCTATGAGGATTAGATAAGAAGCTTACCCAACTCTGCCATGCCATGGCATCCTTCCTTTTTGTTCCTGTAACCCAACAAAGTGCAGAACAGTGTTGTGGGCCTTGTGGGTCCCCGGTCAACATTCATGGATGGCAGTAAGGCTGCCAATGGCTCCAGATGCAAGCCCTGGCTGGTCTTCGGTCCAGTCCAGCCCTTTCAACATCTCCTGGGTGTCCAGGCCACAAAACATTTGAGTGTCCTCCACCTGGAAAATGATGTTCTATATATATCATCACTTAAGCTTAATTGCGAGTGGTTTGGAGGACACCCCACATGGGGTGATTTTACACACGGTTATTATGTTGGCATATGTGTTTCATCATCTGTGGCCATCCGCAGCAACAACTATTTTTAGCTTCCTAGCAAAGGTCTGGCATGAGCTCCTAGTGTTTTCTTTTTTTCTTCTCCCCTTCAATGCTGGAATTGGCCTCTGTCTGGTACAACCAAGCCAGGCTGAGCTGGGGACTTCCAGAATGAGTGGAGAACTGCTGAATAAAGCTGTCGTCTGCTGACCTTGCCCTCTTGTCCCAGACCCACCAGAATGTGTTGGCTCTGGGCTGAGCATTGATTGTTATCAACATCTTAGATGGGTGGCTTACCCACCATGTACAGACGGAGGTTTCAGCTATGGGTCTGGCTCACTGCCTGCTGTCTTGACAAGCCTGTGTCAGTCTTGGCCTGTGCACAGGGCTTTGCCTGTGATATTATATAGGCTTGTGCCTTGAGGATCTTGGCAAGAACAAAAACAAAAACAATTTCAGCAATCTACTTACAACTGTTGGAGGGACAGCAAATTTCAGCTGTGTCTTGGGAGGCAGGTGCCATGTTTGTTAAGAGCATAGACAGACCTGGGTTCCAATCCTATCTCTGATGCTTATTAGCTCTATGACTAGTTACCTAATTTTCTTGAGCCTCAGTCTGTGGACCTGCAAAAATGGGACCAATAACACTGGCCCTCATGAGGCTGCTGTAAAGATTAACTGAGGTACTTGGTCTAGCGCCGATACAGGAGCTAGAAAGAAATTATTTAGGCAGATAGTGAGGGTGAAGGAGTCCTTGGTAAGGTTTCCCTTTTAATAAAAGGCAGCCCCCAGATCATTTCTTTTCTAACAAAGAGCAGCCTGTAAAATCAGGCTGCAGACATAGAAAAGCAAGCTAGAAGCTTGCACGGGTGAATGCTGGCAGCTGTGTTAACAGGAAAAGGCTACCTGAGGGCCAGGCATGTTCAACATGGCTGCTCCATCTTCCCTTTTCGTTGTCAACCACGCGTACAGTAAGGAACAGACAACATGGCGCCGGCCAGGTAGAGAACCCGTCTGCTAATAAGAGATTGGGGTGGGATGGCCAGCTTCTTTGCACACCATGCAAACGTCATCCCTGATCTGACCAATCTCTCGGGCTCTGTGTGAATCAGACACCACCTCCTCAAGCTTGTCTATAAAACGCTGTGCAAATATTTCACCATGGAGCTGAAAGTCCCACTCAGGAGCCCCTCTGTCTCTGCGAGAGACAGAGCTATTCTCTTTTCTCTTTCTGTCACCTACGAAAACTGTGCTCTCAAACTCACTTCTTGTGTGTCTGCGTCCTCAATTTCCCTGGCATGAGACGGCGAACCTCGAGTATTTACCCCAGACAATGATGCCACTTCTGTGCCTGGCATACCACAAGCACTTCCTTATGCTCCTTGGCAAAGGGTTTAAGAGCCTGTGTTCACACAGCGGTTAAATTCGGTGTAGAAAAATATGTGTAGAGGTAAAATGAAGAGACTTTGAAATCAAATTTTCCTGGGTTTGATTCCAAATTTCTTCATCTACTAGTTGTGCGTAGAAGTGGGGATATGGAAGGACTCACACTAAATAGTTAATAACTATTTTGTAACTATTTTGTTAGTTATTAGCTATCTAGTTATTAACTATTTAGTTAGTTAATAACTCTATAGTGACCAGTTGTTACTTTCTGGTTTGGGATGATGGTGAATGATGCTTTTAACTTTATAATGTTGTAACTGTTTACAGAGTTAATGTAGTGACGTTATTACTTGCACATGTAAACAGTGAGAATAAAAAGAAAACAGAACTGATTATTTGAATTTACCAGATTTTTGTGGTTACAGAGACAAGGCTTCTTATTTTACTTCTCCGTCTCTTGAGACTTGGGTTGGAATGTTTTTTTCTTTGTTTCTTTCTTTTTCTTTCTCTCTCTCTCTTTTTTTTTTTTTTTTTTTTTGAGATGGAGTGTTGCTCTGTCACCCAGACTGGAGTGCAGTTGCATGATCTCAGCTCACTGCAACCTCTGCCTCCCAAGCTCAAGCAATTCTCCTGCCTCAGCCTCCTAAGTAGCCGGGATTACAGGTATGTGCCACCACACCCAGTTAATTTTTGTATTTTTAGTAGAGACGGGATTTCACCATGTTGGCCAGGCTGGTCTCAAACTTCTGGCCTCAAGTAATCTGCCTGCCTTGGCCTCCCAAAGTGCTGGGTTTACAGGTGTGAGCCACTGTGCCTGGCCTGGGTTGGAATATTGAGGGCTTAGTCTCCATCCACACAGTCTGGTGGAAGCTTGCAAATAACTCTCCAGCCCAGAGAAAGACAACGCCTTTCTCTAGCCCTAAATCCCTGCAGCTACAGAACATCCCCCAATATTCCAAAATGGGTAAATGACTCCAGCCCCAACTACTTATACTATTGCCTATAAAGTAGCCGAACTGTTGGAAATACATAAAGGACACACTGTTTAAAGGGAGGTTTGGGAATGAACCAGACCAAGCCAGCATCCTGAGATTACTACTATGTACTTAGGACCATCCCCTGAGTTTTGTTTTGTTTTGTTTTATTTTATTTTATTCAGACAAAATCTTACTTTGCTGCCCAGCCTGGAGTGCTGTGGCTCAATTTTAGCTCACTGCAGCCTCCATTTCCTAGGTTCAAGCGATCCTCCCACCTCAGCTTCCTAAGTAGCTGGGACTATAGGTGCGTGCCACCATGCCCAGCTAATTTTTTAATTTTTTGTAGTGACGGGGTTTCACCATGGTTCCCAGGCTGGTCTTGAGCTCCTGTACTCAAGCGATCTGCCCGCCACAGCCTCCCAAAGTGCTGCAATTATAGGCATGAGCCACCACACTCGGCCCTGTTTCTTCATTCTGGTTAATTGGATGCCTGCAGGTATTCCTGGAAAGGTAGGACAGGAAGGATCAAAGTGATCAAGGAAGAGCCTTGTAGTATAAGGCAGGTTTTGGCAAACCCCAATCTTCAGCTCAGAGAGGGGTGCCTCTGCTGTTCCAAATGAGTGGGCTAAGCTTCACTGGGGTATTAGCAAGTGGATTTCTCTCAATGTGGTCATGCTTTCTTTGTTATTAATGACATACAAGGAGAAAAGGTGTCCAACACACAAATCCGGATGGGCGTGGGTGTGTGGGCCCTCTTCCAGCAGCCACATTTCTTGGTATAATGTGACCTTTCTGTCTGATTACCACTCTGCTCTTTTCACCAGAGGAAAGTCAGGAGAGGTCTTTTAAACAGACGACAGGCAAGTCGATTAGGTGGCTCGACGTTTATCAGACTTTATACTAAGAGCTTCGAGGGACGGGCTGGTTGTTGCAGGAAGAAGCTGAGGACTTGATTCATTTTGAAAACTGGCCCCAGGGCCTTCTGGCTCACCCACTTCCCCACATTGCATCCTGCATGCATCAGAAACATATTAAATTTTCATGACATCCAAGCCACTTCCCTCCACGGCTCTATTTCTGTTCATTCTGCTGAAAACTGTCTTTGTCATATACAGGGAGCAGTTTAGGTGGAGGAAGGACTCTGGTCCCTCACTCCCTGACCCCACACCCTGTTATTTTGATTGATTAAATAAAACACAACCCTCAGTGAGCTATTAATAGAGAGACAGTTGGAGGGACGGGCTCATGGACACATGTTATTTGTATGGGGACATTCTCTGACGGGTCAGTAGCTAAGGTGGAGGGATGTGGCCCAGCAAAGACAGCCCAGGGGGATCTTTCAGGTCCAGTGGGGAGGAAGCAATGGTGTACTAGCTGGTGAGAGTGATTGTGTGAGAGCTGATTGTATGCATCTTCTTCCCAATTCTTTGTTCAGTGATCAATAGCTTGAAATTGGTCACAGTGGGAATATTTACACCACAGAAATTGGCAAACAAACGTTACAAATTAGAGTTTTTTGCTTGCTTGTTTGTTTTTTTCCATAAAGCTGGTTGTTAAACATTTACCAGCACATCACTGGGGCAAAAGTTTCTGTCCATATAGACACATTCTTAAGACACGTCATCTCTAAACCCCACCATCAGAGGCGCTGGAACCAGAGCGACCCTATTTTGAATAGGGACTGGGTAAAATGAGGCTGAGACCAACTGGGCTACATTCCCAGGAGGTGAGGCATTCCTAGTCACAGAATGAGATAGGCAGTTGGCAGGACTGGTATCACAAGATATGGGTCACAAAGACCCTACTGATAAAACAGGATGCGGTAAAGAAGCCAGCCAAAACCCACCAAAACAAGGATGGCAATGAAAGTAACCTCTGGTCGTCCTCACTGCTCATTTTATGTTAATTATAATGCATTAGCATGCTAAAAGACACTCCCACCAGGGCCAGGACAGTTTACAAATGCCAAGGCAACAACCAGAAATGATCCTTATATGGTCTAAAAGGAGGAGGAACCCTCAGTTCTGGGAATTGCTTGCCCCTTTCCCAGAAAACTCGTGAAAAATCCACCCCTTGTTTAGCATATAATCAAGAACTAACTATAAATACACTCAGTTAAGCAGCCCATGCCTCCGTTCTGCCTGTGGAGTAGCCATTCTTTTGTTTTTTTACTTCTCTGATAAACTTGGTTTCACTTTACTCTATGAACTGCCCCGAATTCTTTCTTCTGTGCGGTCCAAGAACCCTGTCTTGGGGTCTCGATCAAGACCCCTTTCCGGGAACACCACCACCCCTCTATAGCATTTCTCATCATACCCTTTCCCATCCAGATTGTAACTACCTGTGTATTTGTCTTTATGATTTCTATCAGGTTTCCTTTCCTAGCTCCATACTTACTACCTCTGAAGTTGGACAAGTCAGTTAACTTCTCTGTGCCTCAGTTTTCTCATCTGTAAAATGGGGGAGAGTAATAGCATTGACCCATATAGGTAGTTTCTTCATGGCTGCCATGGAGGAGTGGTGTAATACATTATATTTAATATTTTAATCTATTTAATCGTCACAATAACCCAGTGACAAAGGTCGTATTATCCATATAAGGGCGGGAAGGCCCTCAGATCTTAAGTCTCTAGATGAAAGTCTAACAGCCATTAAGAGGCAGAGCTGGGATTAGAACCCAGAGCTTTTGGAATTTCAGAGTCTGTGTATCTAACCAGCACAGAAAACTGCCCCTTCAGCATAGGTTTTCTCCCTGTGGTGAGTTGCCTTCCTACCACTCGGACCCTGGGCAAGAGCTGGTGTCCTGTCAGGAGTAGAAAAAAAAAAAAAGATAAAGTTCTCTTCATTTCCTTCAAAGAAACCTTTCTTGCCTCAAAGAGAGTGAGAAAGGAATTGGCTTAGGTTCATTTGAAATTCCAGGTTCATTATCCACGTACTTAAAGCCTGTCTAGATGACAAATGAAACGTGAAAAATGTAGTCAATCATCCACATGTTTGGTCTCTGCCATGTCAGAGCTGGTATATTTTAGAAACATCTGGATGGCTAGAAAAGAGGCTAAGCCAAGCTTCTATTAATGAGAACTTGTGGAAATGAAGGGGGACCCCCCATCTCATTTTACGGATGAGGGAACTAACACCCCCCCAGGAGAGAAAGTATCTTGCCTAAGTTTGCACAGATTTTTGGTGGCAAAACTAAAGCATAAACTTTCAGCAGTGCAGTTTCAAGTCCACCACACTGCTCCTCTTCGCTGAAATTGCTCAGTACGGTGCCAGACACGGTCCCACACTCAGAGGCACGTAGTAAGTGGTTTGGCAGCAAGCTTCTATTGACAGTGCCTCAATTATGATAAGCAGGGTTGGACTGATGAAAACCCCTATTTGCAAGTGAGGAAACTGAGGCTCAGAGAGGTTAAGTAACTGGCTCAGAGTCACATAGCTGCTGGTGGGGTTTAGAGTGATTGGAGCCAGCTTTCCTTTTGGTCAATCAGTGTTCTCTTAAGCACCACCAAAAGAATCACAGATTATTTACTGAGTAAATGCTATGTGCTAGGCATTTTATGACTGTAAGGGAGTTAGTTGGAGTTATATTCTGAGCTCCCCATTTAGCATCAGGAAGTTAAAGTTGCTCCAGGGTTAGATCGAGGTCAGCCACCTTGACTGCATTTCAGTACGTTGTAATGGAGACACCACCCACTCGGCAGCTTAAACCTGACATTTCTCCCTCCTCCTGATTCCACGTTTTCCAAAATTCAAACTTTCACTTACAATCATCATAATCTGTTGTGGTACTCATGCACTGCTTCTATTACTATTAATATTTTTCTTTATAGTAACATTAAACAAAAAAAACCTTAAGTATCTACTTTAGTTCTCTCCTAAGCAATAATATCCAGGACATTACGCTTTTGAAAGTGCTTGTTAGAGTTTTCCTAATACACTATTGAAATTAACACATCATAAACAATGAAGAGTAAAAGTGGCTGTCCATTTAAAATTACCCCGCGTGTCACCATGGCGTGTGCAGCCACCTCTAAGGCCCAGGTGTTGTGGCTTGTTTAGTGGGTTGTGCAACCATCTCTAGGGCCCAGGTGTTGTGTGATATCTATGTCATGCCTGCTGATAAGGCGGGAGGACTCAAGCACCAAGATATCTCTCTGAGTGGGGATTCGTAGGTGGAGGTTGAAGACTGAAGCATTTTCCAGAAGCAGCTTTGGACTATGGCACTGCCTGACTTCCATAATGTGGGGGATTATGTGTCAATCAAATCTCTGAGATTTTGCCCAGTGATTGTCTCTATCTCAATTTATGTTACCTCGGGACCCTGGAGGCCATGGTATGGGAGGGTGGTTCCTAGTTACCAGGGCTCTATGCATCAGCTCTAAACCTCACAGTCTCTTGAGAGATTGACATTATGCCCCAGTTTTGCAGATGAGAGCTCAGAGAGGCAAAGTGGCACAGCCAGTAAGTTGAGGAGCCTGGCTTCAAGCCCAGGCTAGCCTAACTCTTAAAGATCATGCTTACCTGCCATTCTTATTTTTTATTTTTGAGACACAGTCTTGCTGTCGCCCAGGCTGGAGTGCGGTGGTGTGATCTCAGCTCACTGCAACCTCTGCCTCCTGGGCTTAAGCAGTTCTCCTGCCTCAGCCTCCCAAGTAGCTGGGAATACAGGCATGATTCACCACCCTCGGCTAATTTTTTTTTGTATTTTTAACAGAGACGGGGTTTCATCATGTTGGCCCAGCTGGTCTCAAACTCCTGACATCAAGTGATCCACCCGCCTTGGCCTCCCAAAGTGCTGGGATTACAGGGTGAGCCACCGCGCCTGGCCTAAGATCATGCTTACCTGCCATTCTAACCTCTGTCCTAATGCCACCTCCCACCTGGGATCACCAGATTGAGAGAGTCCTTGGGTGCGATCATCACAGGGACTCAGCACAAGCCCCTTTTAATAATGGATGTGGGCTGTAGTGGATGGACTCTTCCCAGAACCAGGGAGGGGAATGCCTGGCCAAGCTCTGCAGGAAGAATTCCAAGATGGTTTGTTTCTTAAAGCCTGGAGAAAAACCTATTCCTAAAGAAATGAACAACTCTGGGGATAGGAAACAGAGCTGCCTGAAGAACTGGATGGATGCTGTGGTTTGTTTTAGAAAATCAAAGCAGCAGCTTGGGAGGGCTTCTGAGATCCCACCAATGGGAAAACTGCAGGCTCAGAAAAGAGAAGTGTCTTGACTAAGATTTGATGGCCTTTAAGCAGTAGACATGGGATTCTAACCCAGCTCTGACTATAAGGGTAGCTGTTTTTCTTTCTGACACAAAGCAGACTGAGTCATTCATTCATTCATTCATTCCACAACTATTTATTGAGCCACTGCTCTATCCAGGCCTTAGGAATAGGTTGGGAACTATGAGATTTGGGCTCTGGAGAAAAATCCCTGGAATTTTCTGGCTTTAAGCCTTTCCTCCCCTCTCTCCTATTGGACACGGGTACCACTTGGGGTAGGGAGAGTGTCTTGCATTTTTTGTTAATTATCTCAAGTATCTATTTTGCTGATGGAGACACAACATCATGATCTGATCTTGTTACCCTATAGAAGGAATCAAGTTCCCAGTGATGGTGGTTAATGAACAAACACAAGGCTGTCTCAAGAAATGGAATCAGGTAGACAGAACCAACCCATCCAAACGCTGAGGCATTAGGGTCCAGGCCCAGGGTGATTAAAAAGCTTCTATTTTATTTTATTTTTTAAAATAGAGACAGTGTCTCACTTTGTCACCCAGGCTGGAGTGCTGTGCTATGATCATGGCTCACTGCAGCCTCAACCTCCTGGGCTCAAAGGATCCTCGCACCTCAGCCTCTTAAGTACCTGGGACTACAGGGGTGTGCCACTACACCTGGCTAAGTTTTTTGAAATTGTTTTGTAGAGATGGGGTCTCACTATGTTGCCCAGGCTGGCCTCAAACTCCTAGGCTCAAGTGATCCTCCTGCCTCAGCCTCCCAAAGTGTTGAGATTACAGGCATGAGCCATTATGCCTGCCTCATATTCTAAACCAAATTGTTGAAGAGTAAGTGTTTTTGATGAATGCCCCCCTACTTCCAGGCTTAAATTATTACTGAGCTTCTACATTTCAGCGTTGAAGGCCTAGGTTGTTGGTGAGATGTCAGAGCTGTTCCTGAGATGAGCAGGGAGGAGTGGACTGCTCGGTCCATGTGACCCCTTCACATGGATTTCAGGCCCTCACGTACAGTTTTAAAGAGCTGTGTTGAAAATAACCTTCTCTCATCCATCCATACCTCTGATATGTGTTTGGGATTGTTGCCTTGCAAATGAGGTACAAGGTGTCACCTTTGCGAGGTACTTCCTTTTTCAACTCGACATGATATTCTGGATCTATTCCCAAGCCTAAGTGAGCACGGCAATTCATTATCATGACAACTTAAGCCATAGTCCCGGATGTGGAATGCACCATGAGACGTGCTGTCTGCCTGACATTTGGCAACTTTGCCAAGAACTTAACAATAGTGCATGATTATATTTGATACGCTTTCCTTAATTCACTATGGATTCTGTGGGTTGGAGAGAAATTGAACTTTAGAAATGGATTGTGTTGTTTGGAATTGTCTGAGTGCAGGGTTGGGCTTATGGGACTGAATCAGGCATTGGACAGGTTCAGGCACGTTGGAACACATTAAGTGACCACTTTTCCTGAAGCGGCCTCAAAGCTGGTCTGGCCTGGTCTCTTCTTGTGTTTGATAGGGAGGTATACGTCCTTATCCCCAAGCTGAATTTACTCATTTGTATTTCCTGCCTGGGTCTTGAAGACATTTACATTTGAAATCCCTGCTTTCAGGTGGTGGATTAAAAGGCAAAATTCTGAATAATTGAGGCACTTACTGATGCCCTTGGCAAGCCTCTGAACCCCCATTTCACCACATTCATTCATTCAACAACCATTTACTGGCACCTGCTCCAGGCCAGGCCCTGTGCTGGGTACTGGGAGGCAGCAGGCAATAGTAATTAACAAACACAACATACGGGATGCTGCTTCAACACATTAACCTCCTAACAACCCCACGAACTAATTACATCCTCCTAACATCCTCCTAACAACCCCATGAGCTAAGTACTATTATTTTCTCCATTTGTAGATGGAGACTGTGGGGCTCAGAGAGGCAAAGTAACTTGCCTGTGGTTGCACAGCCAGTGAGCAAGTCCATATTCTTAACCACTATGCATCACTGTTTCTCTGGCAAGATGATTGCCAGGGAGCTTACATTAGCTTTCAAGGATTCACTGGGCTTTAAAGTTCTGCAGCCCTCTGAATCTCCGGCGCTCTGCAGCTGTAAGAAATGTAATGCAATACAAGTGTTTTTTCTAACCCAATAAAACTAGAGAGCTTCTCCCATCCCCCAGGAATGCTGTTTGTCAGCTCTGCACTTGCAGCGTCCACCCTTTTCTGGACTGAAAGGAGAGACTTCTTTGGAGATGAGCTTGGTGCTTTGTGCATTGTAAATCTTTTTGAAACCTACATTGCGAGTGTCTTTCTCTCCAAATATGGCTACTTCTCAGGCCTGGATTTGGCGTTCATTCCTCCAGCACAGGCAAGGAAGGCCTCCTGTAAGGTCATGCTTGTGTTATTTTCTTCTCTCGTACCATCCTGCACGCCTGCTTTTACCTCCTGTATCCCTAGTTCTGCAGCCTTGAGTTCTACCAGCTGAGACCTCACTGTGTGGTTGGATATTGAGACTCTTACCTTTCCACAGTTCTTCCTCTGTCACCAAAGAGAATAGGCATTGTCTCTCCCCACCCACTCCTCTTTCTTCATCCTCTCTAGATGTTAGTTCAGAAAAACAAGAGGAAATGGGGGAAAAAGAACTACAAAACGATCAGGTTAACACCAGCATAGAAAGAGAAATAATTAGCACCAATTAAATTTGGGCTATTACAAATAAAGTGGTGACTAAGTGGAGGTTGGCCTGAACCGAAGCGCAGAGATGCAACCGGGCCACGTTAATTACGAGCAGGGATTGTCATGGAAACCCAAGGTGGGCACATTTATGAACTTGTGTTAATTACATGGAACTAGCTGCACTGCAAAATGGTGCTAAAGGGCAAAAGGGCATGTATTGGAAAGTTGAGGCCACTGGTACAACCTTTAGAAGCTGCTGATGACAATCCTAATTTTAGATGGCTTCCCCCATGGTTGCAAATTCTCAGCTCAGAAGTGGGAAGGCGTAATTCATTAATGTGAGGCCAAGAGTACCCCTCTGTGTTCCCCTGACCACTCCAGTCCCTCTCCAGCAAGCTCCTTGGACTTTCACATGATCCAGCAACAGAAGGGTTAGTGGCGGGTCCAGTGTCCTAGCCATACTGGTTGCTAAACATTTTAATATCATTTACGATCGTTCTCAGCTAATATTTATTAGACAAGAAAAATGAGGTTTGGGCCAGTAGCTCAAGGTTGTACAGCTATAAAATGGCAGCTCTGGGGCTTGAACCCAGGAATTCTTGCATCAGAGGGGTCTTCTTCTTTTCTTCCCCCTCCTCCTCCCCCTCCTCAAGCTCATCCCCCTCCTTCTCCTCTCCTTCCTCCCTCCCCCTCCCCTCCTCCCCCTCCCCTCCTCCCCCTCCCTCTCGTCTCCTCCCCCTTCCCCTCCTCCCCCTTCCTCCATCTTCCACCTCCCCCTCCTCCTTCTCCTCCTCCCCCTCCCCTCCTCCTCCTCCTCCTTCTTTTCTCTCCTTCTTCCTTCTTTCCTCCTCCCCCTCCTCCTTCTTCTTGTTCTTCCTTTTTACTTCAGAAAAAACAGATTTATTGACATATAATTCATACGCAATACAACTCACCCATTTAAAGTGTACAGTTCAACAGTTTTTAATAGACTCACAGATATGTGCAACCATTACCATGATCAATTTTAGAACCTTTTCATCAAATAAAAAAAAAAAAAAAGCCCTTTCTATATTACCTCATTATCCCCCCAGGCTTCTGAGCCCCTGGAAACCCCAAATCTACTTTCTGTCGCTATAGATTTCCCTGGTTTGTACCTTCATAAAAATGGATCATGTCATATGATGTGACCATATGACATTTGTGACCGGCTTCTTTTATTTTGAAGAATGTTTTCAAGGTTCTTCCATGTTGCAGCTTGTATTAGTATTTCATTCCTTCTCATGGCTGAATAATATTCCACTGTATGGACATGCTATATCTTGTTTATCTGTTTGTCACTTCATGGACTTTTGGGCAGAGCTGTCATGTTGACCTCTACATTGTACTAAGCTTACCCAAGGTCACAGCTAAGGGCAAACCTGGGACTCAGACCTCCATAACTCAGGCACACAAACACTAAAATAGACATCTCATTCTATACTATCAAATAGATATGTGAAGATCCTATAATATTTCAAATGCAGAGTTTGGGGGACTTAGAAGATATAGGAGGTGGGATTATCATGTAGGGAAGGAAAGCTATGAGTGACTTTGAAGGAACAAGAAGAAGGAGACTCAAGGGCTCTTTCTGGAGAGGGTTAAACTTACTTCAGAGGATAGGACTATAGCCCTGCATGACCTTGTGCAAGTCCTCTTAATCTCTCTGTGCCTCAGTTTCTTCATCTGTAAAATGCAGGAAATAATCCTATCTAATTTTTAGGATTGTTTGAAGACTGAGTTAATCTGTGAAAAAGTGGTTAGAATTGTGTCTGGCACATAGTGAGTATGATATAAGTGTTTTCAGGCCAGGTGCAGTGGCTCATGCCTGTAGTCCCAGCACTTTGGGAGGCTGAGACGTGTGGATCACCTGAGGTTAGGAGTTTGAGACCAGCCTATCCAACATGGTGAAACCCTGTCTCTACTAAAAATATAAAAATTAGCCAGGCATGGTGGCGGATGCCTGTAATCCCAGCTACTTGGGAGGCTGAGGCAGAAGAATCGCTTGAACCTGAGAGGCGGAGGTTGCAGTGAGCCGAGACTGTGCCGCTGCACTCCAGCCTGGGCAACAGAGTGAGACTCTGTAACAACAACAACAACAACAACAACAACAAGAAACCCTAAGATTTTTCTATTCCTTCTGTTCTTACCTAGGAGGTGTCCTCTGGCTCGTCTTGATCCCATGGGTACATGGGGTGGGTCCCTGAGGCTGTACTCATTCTAAGAGACCCTCACTGTCTCACTGCCCTTGTCCTGGATCTCAGTTTTATCATCCATTAAATCAGGAGAATGGGCACATGACATCTAAGCATGTTAAGACTCTCTCTTGCTACTTGATTTTCTCATGGAGCCCCCGCCCCCACCCAGGGCACAGTTTTCTGTGTGTGTGTGAAAATGGGGGTTTCCCAGGCTCTCCAGTCAGAGAGTCAGTCATCCTTTGCCCTATCCCATCTCCACCTTGCTCTTCCTTCATGAGAAGTGTGGATTCAGGAGACAGCAAAGGTTAAAATCAAGGGCTTTGGTGGAAAGCAGAAGAGTCTCCTAAACATGAGTTTTGAAGACAGACAGAGCTGGGTTCGAATCCTGCTATGACCGCTAACACGGTCACCTGGGACATGTTATCTCATCTCCTTGACTCTGATTCCTCATTCATAAAATGGAGCTTAGTATACTTCTCACAGCTGTTCTGAGGATTAAATGGAATATTTTTTAAAAATGTCTAACACAACATCTGTATTACTGTGTAGCTCTTCAGTGACGTACTAATTAGAATTTTCTTGTATCTAACATGGGGATAAATCATCTACCCTGTGGTTGTTTGGGGGTGAAATGAGGGAGTTCACATGAAGCATCTTAGCGCAGTGTATGTGTATATATCTATCTGTCTATTTATATAGTTAGCTATAGATATATCTCAATACATCTTTATTCTTATTATTACTGTGAGGCCAGGACTCCAGGTGGGAAGCCTGGATCTTTTCAACATTATAATCTTGGCCCCTTTGCCCTTTACTTATTAAGCAGATCATGTTCCCCGCAATTTGTGAGTTTACTGGAGAGAAACTGTCTTGATCTCCATAGGCTGTTAGGCGCCTGCCTGTGTGTCTCCTATCAAAGAGAGCTTCCGCTGGTATTCTAATCACATTCCTCTGTTAATACCACATATTTGTATGTAAAAGAAACAAACTGCATGCAGACAACACCAAATATGAAAGCTTGCAGCAACACTTTCATTGTTCAGGCAGCGTTCTTTGCGTACTGCTTCTGAGAATATAAAGTTAATTGGCAGTTCTATTTATCTTGCTTTGGTTAACTGATAGATCCCTTTGCCCTTTAGTTTGCAAACACCTCTTGGTATTTCTCTGATCTTGCTTTCTTTTAGCTCTTGCCTCTGACTGCAAAACAAAACACACACACACACACACACACACACACACACACACACACACAAAAGTCTACATTTGTATAATGTGACAATTTCAGGGTAGACTGCATATGATTTAATAAATTTGTCAGTCATCAGTGTCTTTATTTTTAATTTAAACAATGAACTAAATACAAATGAGGAAACACAGACAATATGCTAAAGGATTTCCTTTCCTTGGACATTTATTCATTCAGTAAATAGAACTTTTTTTAGTGTTCATTACTGCCAGGAACATGTTGATCCTTCTTGAATCTGTCCCTTTTGTTCCATCTCCTTTGCAATCAGTCTAACCAGGGTTGGTCTCAGGACAGGGAGGAAGAGTGAGTTTTGAGGTCAGAGAGAGCTGGGTTCAAATCCTGCTATCACCACTAATGCTGTCACCTGGGACACGTTACCTCATCTCCTTGAATCTGATTCATCGTTCATAAAATGGAGCTTAGTATACTTCTCACAGGTGTTCTGAGGATTAAAGGGAATAATATTTTTAAGAAATGTCTATCACAACGTCTGCCTCACTGTGTAGATGCTTGGTGATATACTAATTTCCATCTGCCTTCCATGTCCACTGAGTTTTCTATACACCTCAGAGCCTGTCTCAGTCTTCGCATCATTCACTCCCAGTCATCCTTGTCATCCTTGGCTCTCATCTCAAATGCTTTTTCAGGGAGCTTTTCCTGAATCTCTGAACAAAAAGAGGTCTTCCTGCTGTTTGCTCCTGTGACAGCCTGTGCTTGCCTTTCTGCAACACTCATTATGCTTGAGGTTGTCCAACGGGAGATCCCCCTATCCAGGCTGCATCTTACACAAACATGGAGTCTGTGCTCTGTTACCAGTGTGGGCGTCAATTATAAGATGCACCAGCAAATTACTTTTATCTTCTCAGATTTTTTAAAGGAGGAAAAACTGGAACGGACCCAACTGTGCATCAACAGGCGAATGGATAAACTCTCTTATATTCGTATGATTCATATTATTATTCAGTAATAAAAGAGAGCAGGCCACTGATATGTCCAACAACATGATGAGTCTCAAAAACATGTTGGATGAAAGAAGCAAGACACAGAAGAGCATATACTATGTGATTCAATTTATAGGAAATTCGAAAACAGAAAAAGAATTAACTTACAGTGATAGAGGATAGATGAGGGGTTGCCTGGGTTTTAGGGTAGGAGGAGTGGATTGACTTCAAATGGGTGCGAGAGGTCTTTTGGGGACTATAAAAATGCTCTATATCTTGATTGGGATGGTAGTTACATGGGTGCATACAATTGTCAAATCTCATTGAACTGTAGACTTAAAATGTGTCCATTTGATTGTATGTAAATTACACCTCAAAAAGTTGATTAAAAATAAATGAGTATGTCAAAGTCAAAACAAAGAAGGAAGGAAGGAGAGAAGAAGGAAGGGAAGCAAATATCCTAGCTCGAAACTCCCCCAAATTAAAGCTTGTTTTCAATTTCTGAGTAGGTTGTGGCAGTTAGTGAAAGTCTATTGTTTTCATTGCAACAATGAGAAGATGAAAGATAAATTACAAGGGTCATATTTTTTAAAGCACTGGAGAGTCGTGGAAGCAAAAGAAGAACTAAATTTCAGAGAGTGAAGAGTGCTGCTTAGAAATTATGAAAGACATAAAACAACAGAATGACATATTTAAAATGCTAAAAAATGAAAACCCCAAACCCCGCAAATCCCAAGAACCTGCTCACCTATGGTTCTGTATCCAATAAAAGTATTTTTCAAAAATGGTAGCAAAATAAAGGTATTTTCGCACCAACAAAAGCTCAGGAAATTCCTCACCACCAGCAAGTCTGCACTACAGGAAACACTAAAGCAGCTCTCCAGGCTGCAGAAAGTTGATCCCAGATGGAAACAGGTGCCCACAGAATAGAATGACGAGACCAGATGGAGCAAATGTAGGAATGTCTGGATAGAATACTGACTGTTTAAAGCAATATTAATAGCTGTGTCTTGTGGCTTTCTAATAAATATAGAAAAACAGCTCCAACTATAACAAAGAGAATGGATAAATTTGACTTTGTTAAATTTAAGAATTTCTGCTTATAGAAGGCACCATTAAAGGAATAAAAAGGCACTTTGTGAATACACACACACACAGAAGACTCATACCTAGACTATATAAAGAACTCTTACAAATCAATAACAAAAGACAAAATTTTGCAAAGACAGAAGACTCAAACAGGCATTCACAAAAGAGGAATCCAAATTATCCGTAACAACATGAAAAGTTGTTCAACAACATTACTTATCAGGAAAATTCAGGTTAAAAGCACAATGAGGTATCACTACACACTCACCAGAGAGGCTGAAATAAGGAAGACTAAATTTTGATGAGGATATGGAGCAACTTGAGCTCTCATACATGGCTGACACCTTGGAATGCTGGAATCCTGCCAATTTCTGTTTTTTCTTTTTTCTTTTTTTTTTTTTTTTTTTTTTTGAGACGGAAGCTGGCTCTATTGCCCAGGCTGGCACAATCTCAGCTCACTGCAACCTCCAGCTTCTGGGTTCAAGCAATTCTCCTGCCCCAGCCTCCCGAGTAGCTGGGATTACAGGCATCCGCCACCACACCCAGTAATTATTGTATTTTTAGTAGAGATGGGATTTTGCCATGTTGGCCAAGCTGGTCTCGAACTCCTGGCCTCAAGTGATCTGCCCACCTCGGCCTCCCAAAGTGCTGGGACTATAGGTGTGAGCCACCTTGTGGGTCAGTTTCTGGTTAAACTAAACATATTCCTATTCTATGACCCAGCTAAGAAAATCTAGTGTATATGTTCACCCAAAAGACATGTAAAAGAATGTCCAAGAAGATTTACTCATAATAGTCCTAAATGGGAAACACTTCATATGTCTAGCAATGAGAGGGTAAAGAAATAATTATGGTACATTCATACAAGAAAATGCTATTTACCAATGAAAAATAATAAACTACTGATACATGTAACATAAACTACTGATACATGCAACACCGTGGATTAAATCACCCAGATGTAATGGTGAGCAAAAGAAGCCAGAGGTAAAACAGAATATACCCTATGATTTCATTACATTAAGTTCAAGAATGGACACAACTCATCTATTGTGAAGTTAGAATACTGGTTACCTCTGTGGTGGGTGTAGTATTTATTTATTTATTTGTTTATTGCAGGGAGAAGTGGGTGCAGCATTGATTAGGAAGAGATGAGAAAATCTTCTGGAATGTTTTATATATTTATTAAGGTGATGGTTAACAGGTATATAGAATATGTAAAATTTAATTGAGCTGTAACTTAAGTTTTAAACATTTTATGACATGTAATTTACATCTCAAATTTAAAAGGGGCTGAGTCTCCCCTAAGCCCCTTCTCATGTGTCCTAGGATCAACCTCCAAGTCTTACATAAAAACAAATCATAAATACATACAAGTAGGTCGATAGATTGATTGATTGATTGATAGATAGAAAGACAGAGACACAGCTATAGATATAAGATAGATAAGATTAGAATTCTGGCCACAATACATATGTGTTTGTCCAGGACAATCTTAATTTATATCTATTTTTCCAGGATAACTGATTATGCACCTAATTTTACTCTGAAAAGTGTCCAAGTTGGGCAATAAATTATATGGCCATACTCATTATACTGTACATATAATAATCACTGCCCTCATCAAACTACGCACAATGACCATCTTTCTATGTTTATATGTATGGACTTATCTTGTTTATTTTAGTGGCTGCATAATATTTCACAGTATGCATGGACATGACTTATTATTTGATTCTCTTATTGATGCACATTTTGGGCTGTTGCCAGTTTTTTGAAAATATGATTGATGCTGATAGAATAGACACTGTTTTTGTCTTGTCAACAGTTGGGCTGCCTTCTTTTGATCAAAGCACCTGGAGTTTTGCCTCAAGACTTATCCCTTCTCCATCCTCAGTACGTGTTGCTCAAATGTGGGTAACCCTGGTCTCTGGGCTCCAGGTGAATAACTCAGGGGTGATTCTTTTGGGACCCTTGATATTTCTTTAGGGAAAGAGAAGCTTATTTTTTTTTTTTCCCTGCTGTTCCTAAGCCAGAAGAATTTAAACCTGGAGCTGCTGGTGGCTATTCTGACACTCAATAGAGAGCTCTTGCCTGAGAATGAAACCATCACAAATGGAAATAGAGACAATGAATATAGGCAGATTCTTGATGACTTTGTCTAAACTCCTGGATCCAGCTATGCCTGAAACCTTAGAGTTTCTGTAATGTGAACCTCTGATTCCAATATTTTTTGCTTGTGTAAATTTGAGAGGGTTTTCTGTTGCTTGCAACTAAAAGATTTTTGATAAAATAGACCTGTGATAAGCTTCTATCTATATATTTTAAAATATATGTATAAGTACTCAATATTCTCAATACTTATTCTTGAGGACAGTACTTATTAGGAATATTTCCATGCAATCAACACCTAAAAGTGAAATGACTATATAAAGGGTCTTGGTGTATTTAAAACCATGTTCCAAGAATGCACAGATTTTCACTCTCACCTACACCAGTGCTTGTTTCCCCATATCTGGAAGTAGATCTGAGATGTGTATAACAACGGAAAAATGAACAAGAGACTTGAACTGGCATTTCATGAAATAATATATCCAAATGGCCAATAAACCTATCAAAACATACTCAGTCTCATTAGGCATTAAGGAAATGCAAATTAAAGCATTTCCACAATGTAATACTACTAAGAACTGCCAGAATAGCTGAAATTAAAAACACTCACAATACCAAGATTGTTGAGGATGTGGGCCGACTGGAAATTTCCTTCACTGCTGGTGATAGTATAAATTGAACCACCCCTATGGATAACTGTTTGGCAGCATATAAAGTTTATAAGGCTGAACATATGCATTTCCTCTGGCCAGCAATTCCACTCATGGGAAATCTACATTTATTCACCAAAAGGCATTGCACAAAAAATATTCATAGCATTTTGTAATAGCTCCACTCCCATCTTCTCCCTGAAAAAAACCACAACCCAAAAGTCCTTCAAGAAGTAAACAGATAAATAAATTGTGGTACATTCATATTGTAGAATACTATATAGCAACGATAATGAACAAATGACAGTGATGCACAAAAATATACATGACTCCCATAAACATAACATTGTGCAAATGAATCCAGATCCAAAAGAGTGTACCCAGTATTATTCACTTATATAATGTCAAGAAACAGGCAAAAATAATTGATGGTGATAGAAGTCAGGATGGTGGTTACCACTGGGGAGAAGGAGGACCATGTCTGGGAGGATGTTTGAAGGGGGTTTCTGGGTTCTGGTTGTCTTAGTCTGTTTTGTGCTGCTATAACAGACTACTTAAGACTGGGTAATTTATAATGGACAGAAATTTATTGGCTGAAAATGCTGGAGACTGGGAAGTCCAAGATTGAGGGGCTGACATCTTGTGGGAACCTTCTTGCTCTGTCATCCCATGGTGGAAGGTAGAAGGGCAAGAGAGGGGTGAGAAAGGACCAAACTCACCCTTTTATAATAATGACAACCCCACCCATGAGGGTGGAGCCTTCCTGGTCTAATCACCTTATAGGGAACGAGAGGTCATTATAGTAAGTGAAATAAGCCAGCCACAGGAAGACAAATATTGCATGTAATCACCTGACATGGTTTGGATCTATGTCCCACCCAAATCTCATGTCAAATTGTAATCCCCAGTGTTGGAGGTGGGGCCTGGTGGGAGGTGATTGGATTGTGGAGGTGGATCCTCTATGAATCTAGCACCATCCCCCTTGGTACTATCCTGATGATAGTGAGTGCTCATGAGATCTGGTTGTTTAGAAGTGTGTAGCTCGCCTTGCCCCCCATTCTCTTTTGCTCTTGCTCCTGCTATGTAAGACATGCCTGCTTCCTCTTCACCTTCAGCCATGATTGTAAGTTTCCTGAGGTCTCCCCAGAAGCTGAGCAGATGCCAGCATAATGCTTCCTGTACAGCTTGCAGAACCATAAGCCAATTAAACCACTTTCCTTTGTAAATTATTCAGTCTCAGGTATTTCTTTATAGCAATGTGAGAAAGAACTAATGTATCTATCATACATATTTGGGATCTAAAAAAGCTGATCTCAGCCAGGCTCAGTGGCTCACTCCGATAATCCCAGCACTTTGGGAGGCCGAGGCAGGTGGATCACCTGAGGTCGGGAGTTTGAGACCAGCCTGACCAACATAGAGAAAAGCCATCTCTACTAAAAATACAAAATTAGCCAGGCGTGGTGGCACATGCCTGTAATCCCAGCTATTTGGGAGGCTGAGGCAGGAGAATCGCTTGAACTTGGGAGGTGGAGGTTGCAGTGAGCCGATATCATGCTATTGCACTCCAGCCTGGGCAACAAGAGTGAAACTCCATCTCAAAAAAAAAAAAGGCTGATCTCATGGAGTAGAGAATAGAATGATAGCATAGGCTGGGAAAGATATGGGTGTGCATGTTGAGGGGAATGGAGAGAGGTTGGTGAATGGGTATAAACATATAGTTAGATGGAAGAAATAAGTTATAATGTTGGATAGCAGAGTAGTGTCATAATAGTTATCAACAATGTATTATACATTTAAAAATAGCTTGAAGTGAGGACTTGAAATGTTCTCAATACATAGAAATGATAAATGGTCCTGGTGACGGGTATCCTCAGTACGTGCACTTGATCATTACACATACTATGCATGTAACAAAATATCACCTGTACCCATCGACATATTTACAAATATTACATTTCAATAAAAAAGGCCCCTATTTCTTAGTAGTGCTACAATGGCAATTAAATTTCAACATGAGTTTTGGAGAGGACAAAAGTTGAAACAACAGCACTGGTAATGGTCTGTATCTTGATTTTGGTGAAGAGATTGCATGGATCTTTTCACTGTGCAAAAGCTTATAAAACTATGCACTTATATTTGTGTACTTTTCTCTATGTACATTATACTTTAATAAAATTGTTTTTTAAAGCATTTGGGTGAGAATATAATAATTTAGAAAAATTCTACTAGGGGAAAGGACTTCAGAACACAGAGAGAAATGCAAGACATTGCAAAATTGGTCCTGATGCAAGATATTGCAACGATGAAAGGCCAATTTTTCAGGCCTTTGTTGCAAACCTGAAGTGAAACATCTGATATATTTCTCATTTGCATTGCTAGAAATTTAATCTTTGGACAAACACAGGAATAAAGTGAAAAATGGACCACGAGCCATTAAAGGAAGAAAACTGGATGGAAACTTTGGGGAAAGTTCACCACAGTGTCTGTATCTGGGGAGTGATATTATATTGGGAAGGAGGTAATTCTGGTCATATTCTGCACTAGATTTTGGAGGGAAATGGTCTGAACAATCTCATAAAAGATTGACATGAGTTCTTGCTAAAGTCTCTAGAAAGAAATATGGCATTAGATGGTGAGAGACTCTAGAAAACGAAATGAATATAAGTGAATGAATGAATATGAATGTAAATGAAATGAATGAAATAAAATGAAATGGATAACTGTGTATCATTCTAATAACAAAGCAAAAGGTGCAGTACCTAGGGAATCTTGATTTCCACAGAAAACCTCATCTCAGATATTCAAAGAGATTTCACTGAAAATGGCTGGTCCCAGGAATAAATGGCCCTCTAGAATATTCTGGAATTATCCAGAAAAATCTAAAGTTAAGAATTAGTGGAGATTTTAAAAAAAGAACAATACATTTTAAATAGAATTTGTACTGTTTAGAGCAAGTAGCTGTGCAAGGAGATAATAGGTCAACTATTCGGGGGAAGATGTTGCATTAATTTGTTCAACAAATATTTATTGTGTTTTTTTCCATGGGGCTTAACTGGTACTGAGGTAGGAGGCAGGACTTGACTCAGGAGATGGGACTTGGACACTGGACTAAATTGAGGACTAGCTAAAACAGGGACAAGGCAGAAGTTTTTTTCTGAGCCACATCCACCAGTTTTTTTCTGAGCCACATCAGCTTACCAGTGCCATGGCAACAACTGGAAGTTACCCTTTCCATGGCAACAAGCCAACAACCTGGAAATTACCACCCTTTTCCTAGAAAATTCCACATATTCTGCCCCTTAATTTGCATATAATTAAAAATGGGTATAAATGTGACCACAGAACTGCCTCTGAGCTGCCACTCGGGGCACGCTGCCTGTGGGGTAGCCCTGCTCTGCAAGGAGCAGCAGTTCTGTTGCTGCTGTACACTGCCACTTCATAAAAAATTGCTGTCTAACATTACTGGCTTGCCCTTGAATTCTTTCCCGGGAAAAGCCAAGAACCCTCCCGGGCTAAGCCCCAATTTTGAGGCTCATCTGCCCTGCATCAGTACATAGTAGGTGTGCTGCAAATAGTTTTTGAATAAATGAATGAATTCATAGATGATTAACAGCTGCTCCTGCTCTAATGAATCTGCTGCTGGTGGTGACACAGACGTATCAGCAGTTGCATGATGAAGGCTATGACTGTGGAGCCCCGCAGACTTGGGGAGGAAGAAAACAAGGAGAGAGTTGGAGAAAGCTTCTTAAAGGGAGGAACTTCCTAATCTGTCTGGTTTTCATGAGCTCTGAATATGTGCCTGAACCCAGGCCAACAATTTTACCAACAAATAGGAAGACAGTATATAAGATCAGACCAGCTATTAGTACTGTGCCCACCTCAGGCCAGCCCTCCCTCAGGGAGACCAAGTTACCCTGGTTACCCAAGTTTCAAGACTTTTAAAAGTAGGCACTATCTTTATCTCCATTTTGTGGATAAGGAAACTGAGGCTTGGCATGAGAGGTGATTTGGCCAACGGTCATACAGCAAGGAAATGGCAGAGCCATGACTCATACTATGCCTGATAGCCAGAAACATTACACATCCTCCCATTATGAATAGGAAGCTGGTTAGATGCCCTACAAGTTTACTCCATGACTCTGCATCTCTAGATGATGGGACCCCATCTTCAGAACTGGGAGAATCTAGTTTGGATTGTTCTGCCTCTTTAACCCAAGAAGAGATTTCTCTGGCTTGGTCTCTGTTGGCCTGAATTCTACCGCTACTTGAACACAAAGACAGTGTCTGAGTGCTCTGTGACCCTGGTTGAAGCAGCAGTAAAGGCTGAGAACCAGGCTTTGCAAAATGAAGAAATTATTTGTAAAAACATTTGTGGTCTACATTAATGAGCAGTAACTTGATATCAGGTTATTTATCCAAAGAAACCTACATCCCTTTGCCTGGAACCCCTTGCACTGTGCTGTAGCTGGAAAGAAAGTCTTCCTGTTTCTTTGTCAAAGCAGAAAGGTGAACCTTCAGAAAATGGCGATTTATGCTGAAAAACCCTGAGAGACTCTTAACTGAAACTGCATAAATTGTGGTCCTGTCATTTACAGCTGGAGACACCCTGATGATTTTCTGCTTTTGGTTTAAAACATTACCTAAGCCACTCTGTTATCAATCTTATCTAATGATCTATTTACCTAAAGTACACAATTACAGACAGACTCCCATTACAATCCAGGCAGATGAGAGCACATTAATGAAACAAGGAGTCTGTGGGATTGGATTGCCTAGCAATTGGTCTGAAAGTCTGCTTTCCTTGATGTCCAAGTGAACAGGCTGTCTAGAGTTTTTCTGTTCACTTTTTAAACCGATAAAATTGTTACAATTATTTAAAAAGCTAAAAGGAAGCATAGGAAGAACTAACAAACGTTGTTAGGTGTCATGATGGAGGGTAGACAGAGAAAGAGAGACAGAGAAATGGAGAAGAAGGAAAGAGGGAGGAGAGAGAGAAGAGAGAGAATGAGAGCGAGTGAGCAGGGAGACAGCAGATAGCTAGAAAGAGGGTGAGAGAGAGTGAAAAAGAAAGAGGAGAGAGAGCAAGAGAGCACGGAGAGAGAGAGCAGATATCGAGGAAGAAGGTGAGAAGAAAGGGGTATGGCTGGGCACAGTAGCTTACGCCTGTAATCCCAGCACTTTGGGATGCCAAGGCCGGTGGATCACCTGGGGTCAGGAGTTTGAGACCAGCCTGGCCAACATGGCGAAACCCCGTCTCTACTAAAAATATAAAAAATTAACCAGGTGTGGTGGTGGGCACCTGTAATCCCAGCTACTTGGGAGGCTAAGGCAGGAGAATTGCTTGAACCCCAGAGGCAGAAGTTGCAGTAAGCTGAGATCGCGCCTCTGCCCTCCAGCCTGGGCAACAAGAATGAAACTCCGTCTCCAAAAACAAAACAAAACAAAACAAAACAAAACAAAACAAAGAACAACAAGAAGAAGATGGAGAGAGGGGAGAGAGAAGGAGAGAAACATAGAGAGACAAAGAATGAGAGACAGAGACAGAGAGAAATATAGACAGAGAGACAGAGAGAGATGGACAGAGAGATTTTGAGAGATTTGTTTAATGCACAGTTTTCAAATCTTTGGTGAAATAAAAACTGCTTTCTGGGGAGTTACATTATTTGATTTCCTTTGGATCTGGGTTGGCTACTTAGAGGCCATCTGACCTCTGATCGACATCCCCAGCCACTTCATGAAGTCCCCTATCATGGATTAAGGTCCTTTAAGTGCTGAAAGAGGCTATCTTCCTTCACAGGCAGACAAGGAACAGTGAAATCTGGCTTCCTTTCGAGTCAATTTGCAGGAGGACCATGTTCTTACATTAAAAAAAAAAAAGGAGAAAAGGGACACTTTGTTTTGTGAGTGATTGTGAGTGACCCTGAGCCAGCTGCATCTGATGTGAACAGTGTCATAACCCCCATTCCACCCTCTCAAATGCTCCTGTAACTTCTCCTGAGCTTAACAGTCTTCGATAGCAAGGAGGGCTCATACAGGCTGTATGAGTATCATGTGGAAGTGAATTTATTTATTTATTTTTTAATTTTAATTTTAATTATTGAGACAGAGTCTCACTCTGTCGCCCAGACTGGAGTACAGTGGCGCTATCTCGGCTCACTATAATCTCGGCTCACTATAACCTCTGCCTCCCTGGTTCAAGTGATTCTCCTGCCTCAACCTCCCAAGTAGCTTGGATCTCAGGTACCTACCACCACCACATCCGGCTAATTTTTGTATTTTTAGTAGAGATGGGGTTTCACCATGTTGGCCAGGCTGGTCTTGAATTCCTGACCTTCAGTGATCCGCCTATCTCAGCCTCCCAAAGTGCTGGGATTACAGGCATGAGTCACTGTGTCTAACTGGGAAGTGAATTTTAAGAAACTTGAGAATGAAGCCAAGACTCCATCCCAGCAATTATTAGCAGCTCTGGTCATCCTGCAGAGGGAAATGGGACTTTTGGGCCAGACTGGGCTGGTTTTCAGGGTTAGCTTCTCCATCCATTAGCAGTGCAACATCTTATAAGTCATGTTTAAATTCTAAGCCTTGGTTTTCTTATCTGTAAAAGGGAGGTGATAACATCTTCCTCACAAAGTTGTCGTAAGGTTTCAAAACACTGTTTGTAAATCACCTGGCACACAGTGAACCCTTAGTAAATGGTAGGATAACAGGATAGACTAACAGGCAGGATAGTGATATGGTTTGGACCCATGTCTCCATTCAAATCTTGGGTCGAATTATAATCCCCAGTGTTGGAGGTGGGGTCTGGTAGGAGGTGACTGGATCATGTTGGTGGATTTCCCCCTTGCTGTTCTCACAATAGTGAGTGAATCCTCATGATATCTAGTTGTTTTGAAAGTGTGTAGCTCTTTCGCCTTTCACTTTCTCTCTCTCCTGCTGGACATGTGAAGATGTGCTTTCTTCCCCTTTGCCCTTTTGCCATGATTACAAGTTTCCTGAGGCCTCCCCAACTATGCTTCCTGAGAGTCAATTAAACCTCTTTTCTTCATAAATCTCAGGTAGTTCTTTATAGCAGTGTGAGAACTGACTAATACAGAAAATTGATACTTGGAGTGAGGCACTGCTATAAAGATAACTGAAAATGTGGAGGTGACTTTGGAACTGGGTAATAGGCAGAGTTTGGAACAGTTTGTAGAACTCAGTACAAGATAGAAAGATGAGGGAAAGTTTGGAACTTCCTAGAGACTTGCCGAATGGTTGTGACCAAAATGCTGATGAATATGGACAATGAAGTCCAGGCTGAGGTGGTCTCAGATGGAAACAAGGAACTTACTGGAAACTGGAGTAAAGGTCACTGTTGCTATGCTTTAGCAAAGAGTGGTTCCTTCATGAATGGTTTAGCACTAACCTCTTGTTGCTGTTCTGACAATAAAGTTCTTACAAGATCTGGTTGTTTAAAAGTCTGTAGCATCTCCCCCTCTCTCTCTGGGTCCTGCTCCTGCCATGTAAGGCTCTCACTCCCGCTTTGCCTTCCACCATGAGGAAAAGCTTCCTGAGGCCTCTCCAGAAGTAGTTGCTGCCATGTTTCCTGTGCAGCCTGCAGAGCCATGAGCCAATTAAACTTCTTGTCTTTATAAGTTACCCAGTCTCAGGTATTTTTTTACAGCAATATGTGAATGGACTAATACAGATAGTATAGACTGAGGGCTCAAGATAAGCATCAGACACCGAGTGAAAGTGAGAAAGACCAGCCTGAAGGCATCTTCAAGGTAGCAATGGGAGAATGGATCTCTCAATTCTTACCCACTTTGAGAATACAAAACTAGAGAGTGGAAAGGGAGAGAGGCACTTGTGAAGCAATTTCATCAATAGCTTCTGTGATGCTTTGAATCCTGACCCCAAAGGGAAGAGGATGCTTTATCCTTCACCTCAAAATGAATGAGGGAGAGACCACCATTGGGATTGCTCAAGAGTTGAAGATGAGATCCCTGCAGCTGGGGACTGGTGGGCTGGTCTCTGACACCCTCCTGGGAAATCCAGAGAACAGAGGCAGGCTAGGAAGTGCTTCTGGGGCAAAGAAGGTAGAGAGATGGAGAATAGCTGCTGTGTCAGGAAGTAGTGCTTGTCTTCAGTGGTATGTCAGGGGTGTGTGAAACCTGGGGATCAGATGTGACACCAAAAGCAGAAACAGCAACCTGGGATCCTGCCCATAATGACTCCCACCAGTAATGCAGGAGACTCCAATACCGTGAGTCTGAAAGGGGTGGATTTCTGAAAAACCAGGATCTGAGGGGAGTGCACAGCTCGTAGAAAATATGTCGAGAGCAGGAACCAGAGTGCTGTAGTAGAGAACTTTGAAAAAGCCAACAAAATTACCTTCAGAATGAGCCAATTTTAGGCATCTGCTGGACCTAGAGAGAATAGAACCATTTTATAGCAGTGCTGATAAGAGCTTTCCCATGTCTCCTATTTTCTTTTCCAGCCAACACAGTTAGAAAGCAAAGGAGAGGCTGGGCACGGTGGCTCCCATCTGTAATCCCAGCACTTTGGGAGACCGAGGCAGGCAGATCACTTGAGGTAAGGAGTTTGAGACCAGCCTGGCCAACATGGAAAAACCCTGTCTCTACTAAAAATACAGCATGGTGAAACCTTGTGTCTACTAAAAATACAAAAAAAATTAGCTGGGTGTTGTGGCATGTGCCTGTAGTCGCAGTTACTCAGGAGGCTGAGGTGAAAGAAATGCTCGAACCCAGGAGGTGGTGGTTGCAGTGAGCTGAGATCATGCTATTGTACTCCAGTCTGGGTGACAGAGTGAGACTGTCTCAGAAAAAAAAAAAAAAAAAAAAGAAAAAGAAAAAGAAAGCAAAGGAGAGCTGGGGATCTCCCTGGTTCAAGATAGAGGCACACCCCACATCTCCCTTCTGGGTGGCCTGCCTGAAACCATCCTTAAAAGGGAAGAGAACGGGACCACTCTTCTCCTTGAGGGAAGGTTGTAATGTTGCTTAATATCTTGTCAATGCTTTTGGTTTTTGAATTGTGGCTGTGTTTTGTGACTTAAAGAGACTACTAGAGTGGCTGTCACCCAAGGGTGAGCAGAAAAGGGACTGGGTACACCATTTTTATGCAGGCTCTTGCACTGAAAATATCTGAAGGGAGCAATAAGAGGCAAAGATAAAGTTGTGTTGATGAGATAATCCCAGGCTTCATTCAATGAACAGGGTGTATTCGTGATTAGCGACATTACAAAAGATGGGATGGAGCCTTCGTGGGCTTCTTGGAGGGGCTGGAGTGGATTGAGAGTCCTGTGGAATGTCTGTCAGTTGTCAACTTCAGGGACTACTGGGGTGAATAGGGTGTCCTTGAAACACGCCCTGGGCCAGGCGCAGTGGCTCATGCCTGTAATCCAAGTACTTTGGGAGGCTGAGGCGGGCAGATCATCAGAGGTCAGGAGTTTGAGGGCATCCTGGTGAACACGGTGAAACCCCATCCCTACTAAAAATACAAAAGAACTAGGTGGCACACACCTGTAATCCCAGCTATTCAGGAGACTAAGACATGAGAATTCCTTGAACCTGGGAGGCAGAGGTTGCATTGAGCCCAGATTGCACCACTGCACTCCAGCCTGGGCAACAGAGAGAGACTGTGTCTCAACACACCCTGGACCTTGGCCTTGGTGGGTGAGGAGAAGCCAGAAGTGAACAGTTATAAGATGCAGTCAATGTTTTATCTATCCCCCAGAGCTTTTCAAAGTGGGTGATTATCCTTCCTTCTGCTCTTCTTTTGAGAGTGGGGGCATATTTTCTCTCAACCCACCCACCCCCAGGGAAAAGTCAAGTTTACCTTGTTGAGAAATACAGCATAATGGTTAAAAATGATGGATGGTCCACTAATCAGCAGCTGAATGACCCTTGTTGACAGGTTTCCTCATCTGTAGAGTGGAATTAATAATGCCTGCCTCTTAGCACTGTAGAGTGCATGGAATTGCATAACTCACATAAGGGGTTTGCATGGCACAAGACACACAATTAAGTACACAGCCAATAACATCAGTTGCTTCCATTATCATAATCATGGCTATATAATGTACCAATTACTTATTCTTAAAACATTGACGTAGTTTTTAACCTCATGGAGAATACAAAAACACACCTCCAGGACAACCTTGAGAGAATGATGATTCATCAGGAGATTTCTTTTCTGAATACTATGCCATCTTTTTCTGGACAAAAGAGCCAATTTGGCATTACATACACCAGAACATGGGAATGGTTGGGATGTACATAAAACATCAAGAGCACTGAAAAACGTCAATCACAAATCAACCTTAGCTATTATTTTGGACTCAGTCCTTACGAACATTATCTTGAATCTTCACGAGATTCAATTACAGGTGAGAGCCTTCAGCATCAGAGAAGTGAAAAGTGTAAGGTCATAGAGCAGGCAAACAACATCAGAATTAGAACTCAAAACCCAGAATGAGCCCATGATCCAGGTGCTAACTCAATCAGCTCTGGCTAGAGTTTGTCTGTTTAGTGAAGGAAATTCAAGAACTGTGCTTTTCCTCGGGCAATTTAAATCCTGAGCCATAGAACGCAAGGAAAAGGGGACTGGGAGGGCTGTTTGCTGGTTGGGGCAGGAAGTGAAAAGGTGAGGAGGCTAGTTAGGGTTAAAGAAGCATCCAAACTGCTTACTTGTGTTCTAAAAGACGCTGCAGAATGCTCTCACCATTCTCAAATTCCCTATGAGAATGCCGTGTTCATGGTGTCTCAAATTCCTTGGTACCTGCCAACAAGCATTGCTTCCTGAGTTTTGAGGAGCCTCTTTTAAGAGGTCTAAAAATATCAAAGAAGCAGTTTGATTAGCAGAGGATGAGATCAGCTAATAAGTAATAGCAACACAGGCGACAGTCATGTGCTAATTGCCTTTTGGGCATTTTCTTCAAGGGCTCTTAGAAGTGAAACATTTTAGTCATGTTAACGTTTTGGCTGCCTTTTCCTGAATGCATAAAAATGATCAGCATAAGAATTGTCATCTCTGGAAATGTCAGTATTTAAATGTTTTAATTCTTGATATTTGGGAGCCATTGGCTTTGATTTTGAAGTGAGAATATTAAGAGATGACATTTTGTGAGCACTTACTACCTGCCTGGGGCTATCCCTGATCCTCCCAACAACTCGATGAGGCAGAAACTGTTATTATTTTTGTATGGAGGAGAGGGAAACTGAGGCACAGAGAGTAACTTGCCCAAGGTTACATAGCAAGTATTAGAATGGTATTCATATTTATGGGGCACCCAGCATGTACTGGGAATATAGTAATAAAACATACGTGGGCCTTGCCCAAATGGAATTTCCAGTTGCCTAAGGAATGTGTTGCCTCACTGTGTGGAACTATCCTTGGTCCTGAGAAGAGAGACTAGAGAATATTGAACATCTTGCCAGTACCAGCCCCTGTGCAAGGCGCTAGGATAGAATCATGAGAAACACGTGGTCACTTTCCTCAAGGAGCTACAAGTCTAGTGGTGAGATCAGAAAAATAAACAGGCAATTATGATACAGAATTTGTTTTGGAGAAAATAAAAATTTCAGTGGGTCAGAGCTTGGATTCAGAGTGAATCCATTTAACTTGATATTTACTCAAATTATTCAACCCAATTAAGCTGTTTACAAGTATCAGCATTTCAGCCACACATACCCCAGAGCCTCATCTCTCGCTGGTTGGGCCTGTCTTTCTTTCCGTTTTATCTAGCAGGTCTTGGCAGTATATTGACCGAGGATCAAAATATGCCTTTCTTAGAAAGGTGACTCTAATTAGAAATGGCTTATAAATCTTCATTGGAATGAACATTATTTAGAAAGATGAGTCTAGGCCGGGCATGGTGGCGTATGCCTGTAATCCCAGCACTTTGAGAGGCCGAGGTGGGTGGATCACGAGGTCAGGAGTTCGACACCATCTTGACCAACGTGGTGAAACCCCATCTCTACTAAAAATACAAAAATTAGCTGGGCGTGGGGGGGTGTGCCTGTAACCCCAGCTACTCAGGAGGCTGAGGCAGAAGAATCACTTGAACCCAGGAGGCAGAGGCTGCAGTGAGCCTAGATCGCGCCATTGCACTCCAGCCTCGGCGACAGAATAAGACTCCGTCTCAAAATAAATAAAGAAAGAAAGAAAGAAAGAAAAAAGGAAAAAGAAAGAAAGAAAGAAAGAAAGAGAGAGAGAGAGAAAGAAAAAGAAAGAAAGAAAGAAAGAAAGAAAGAAAGAAAGAAAGAAAGAAAGATGAGTCTAAGCCAGACGCAGGTTTTTTTCCCCTCTTTTTCTCATCCTTAGCTGTGTTTTTTTCTGGCAGAAACTTGCTAGCATATTTTAGGAAAAGCTCAAGAAAATGCAAATATCCTTGTCTGTGGTCACGGGCACAGTCACATTTTTGTTTGCATTGCCTACAGCTAAAATTGGTGCTTCCCCCTTTCTTCCAGAGACTTTTAAAATATATTCTTTCAAAATTGCACCAATAACTGCCCCTTTTAGAGATATACTTGCCCCTTCTTACTGCGACCTACCAGGCTCATCTTAAGAGCACAGGCTTTCTGTAGTTATTTGGTCCTGGATTCAAATCCTAACTCCACCACCTGCTTCTCTGATGTCTCTGGGAAGGTTGCAAAACTTCTTCAAGCCTCAGTTTCCTCATCTCTACAAGTAGAGATTAGATGTCATGATAGCACCTGCCACACTGGATTGAAGAGTTCATTTTAATAATATATGCAAAGCAATTGGTGCAAAATAGATGCTCAGTAAGTGGTAGTCATTTTTTTTTTTTTCACGTGCCATCAAGGGAGCCTAGCAATTTCCAGGTTAAGATTCCCTGCTTCTTCAGATGAAGACAAAGAAATCAAAGAGGTTAAGTGATTTGTCCAAAGTCATACAGCCAGACCAGGTGCAGTGGCTCACGCCTGTAATCCCAGCACTTTGTGAGGCCGAGGTGGGTAGATCTTTTGAGCCAAGGAGTTCAGGACCAGCCTGGGCAATATGGTAAAACCCCGTGTCTACTAAAAATACAAAAAAACCCCAAAATCAGCTAGGTATGGTGGCATGTGCCTGTAATCCCAACTATTTGGGAGGCTGAGAAAAGAGAATCCCTTGAACCTGGGGGATGGAGATTGAATTGAACTGAGATCGTGCCACTTCACGCCAGCCAGCGTGACAGAGTGAGACTGTCTCAAAACAAACAAACAAACAAACAAAAACAACAAAACACAAAGTCATACAGCCAGATAGTGAGAGAGCTGGGAACCAGGTCTCTTAATTCTAGGTAAGGGCTATGCCTGCTCCACCACCATGTAAATTTCTGGAAAGGTATTGCCATGAAAAACCAATAAGAATTTGACTGTTTGAGGGGAGGTCTTGAGAGGTAGCTCCAGTTATTCCCTCTCTATGTCCCATCTAAACTGCAGGCTCCACTCCGTCACCCAGGCTGGAGTGCAGTAGTACAATCTGGGCTCACTGCAACCTCCACCTCCCGGGTTCAAGCGATTCTCCTGCCTCAGCCTCCTGAGAAGCTGGGATTACAGGTTCATGCCACCATGCCTGGCTAATTTTTGTATTTTTAGTAAAGATGGGGTTTCAGCATGTTGATCAGGCTGGTCTCGAACTCCTGGCCTCATAATCTGCCTGCCTCGGCTTCCCAAAGTGCTAGGATTACAGGTGTGAGCCACTGTGCCCAGCTTCCTTTTTCTGTCTTAAGCAGGGTTGGTTTGGCTTTAATGTTATGTAATTAATGGCTGCTTATGAGACAAGAGAGCACTAGAAAGATCCTACTCATCCAAGTCTTAGTTGTACATCTACCATGTGGCAGGTCCTGTGGGATACCAAGGTGGTAACAACAAAAAAGCTACCACGTTTCTTGCTCTGGAGGAGCTTATAGTTTCTTAGGGAAGGTAGTATTACAAAGATGAGTTTTATGGTGCAAAAGAAGCATGTGACTTGGATTGGGAGGTGGTGGCCAGGGAAGTCTTCTCAAAAGAAATGACATTTAAGCTGACACTGAAAGATGTAGGAGAGATTGTGTGTGTGTGTGTGTGTGTGTGTGTGTGTGTGTGTGTGTGTGAGAGAGAGAGAGAGAGAGAGAGACAGAGACAGAGAGAGAGAATGTTCTAAGAGGAGGAGGAAGATATCAGGCAGAAATTCCAAAACTAGTGTGACTCCTTAATGGTGACCAAGTGATGAAAGATGAGGCTGAAGAACCTGCCACTGGCCAGATCATGCAGAGACTTTTAAACTTCGTTAAAGATACTCATCTTCATTGTGAGGACAATAGACGGTCATTGAATTGTTTTACAAGGGGAATGACAGTATCACACTTGCATTAAAAGACAATGGGTCAGATGGAAGGTAAAAAGTATAGTTATGGGGCCAATGGGATGGTCCTGGCAATAAATAATGGTGCTATGGACCAGGTAGTAACCTTGGGGAAGGAGGCAGCATCCACTGAACACCCACCCTGTGGCAGTTAATTGGACACATGGGGTGATGAAGAGGCAGAGGTCATAGATGAAGCTTGGGTTTCTACTTGAACAACTGGGTACATGACGGGATCATTTATTTAGATGGGGAAGGTTTTACCGTCAGATAGGCATTCGACTGGGCAAGGGTAGTCAAGACTTTAGTATCCTTCTGCTGGTGATTCTCAACTGTGAATGGTCTTGCCCCCTGAGGACATTTGGCAATACTGAGATGATTTTGGTTGTCACCATGGGGAGGCTGTGACTGTCATCTAATAGGGAGAGGCCGGGAATGCTGCTTCACACCCTGCAATGCAAGGGATAGCCTATCTGGCCTCAAATGTTCAACAGTGCCAAATTTGAGAAACTGCTGAAACGCAAAGCCTGGAGAGAAGTAACACACTAGATATTTCCAATTATTTAAAGCTTTAGTGGGAGTTCATGGGGCAAAGTCCTCCCTAATTTGACAACCCTTTGGGACAGAAACTTGGGTAACTTTGTGTATGGAGAGGGAGAGTGTGAAAAGAGTGATCTGCTGGAGCTCTGTGAGGGAACATTTTGTCAGACAGGATACCAAGAAAGAACTTGGCTTTTGCAGAAGAATGGTAATACGCCCCCCTCCCTTCCTCCCTGATGTATTAGAAAATGAGTTCTAGGTTTGGCTCAGTGTCTAGTACCACCCTAAGTCTATATCCAGCCAACATTCAAGATTCAGATGGCTTCACTGCACCTGACTTTCCATGATAGAACTTGTTTCTACCTCAAACTCATATATATATAGTTTGCCTTTCTTTTGGTAGTTGTTATGCACCGTCTTGATTCATAGTTATTTATAAATGTTCTTTCCAACAGCACTGTGGGTTCCTTGGGAGAAGACCACAAGTCTGCTGCATTTTAGCGCCCTCAAAACATCTGTCACATGGGAGGTGCTCAATATATACCTCAAAAGATGACCCTGATCATGTACCAGGCTGCAATGGGGGGATAATCTCTGTCCATTCTGCCCCTGATCTACAGCCCACCACGAAGCCCCTGACAATGCTGAACCTATCCCAGAATCTGTCCCAGTTGCATAATCTCCCCGCTTTGTGAAATCCAGAAACCCCGAGGCATTTCCAGGCTTGAAAGCCGATTGCCAGACGCGGCTAATTTTCAAGTTATTAAATAAAACTACCAATTGCATAAATTCCAATTTAGACAGAAATACATTAGATCAAAATTGAGCCCCGCAAGAAATTTTCTCAGCAGAGTTTGAAAACAGGCATTTGGAAGGGAAAATGCCACCATCTCATGATAGAAGGTATCCCATTATGATGATTATGATTTTGAATTTAGCTGTCAGAAATATCTCTGAGAAAAAATATGTTGGTTTATTCAGTCCAAGAAAGGTTTAATTGGCTTCTGTCAGATTTTATGGAAGTGCTATTTGCCACTGAACCCCATATCAATTTTTGCAGCTTTTGAATGTAACAGCTGATGGCTGAGTCTTTGGAAGCTGTGGAGATGTTGAAAGGAAGTCAAGAATAAGTTTCTTTCCACAGTTGTGCAAAGGCTTATCTAACCAGAATTTCCTTAAGCCTCACCAAACAGTGGAAACAGATGGGGGTCACAGGAATAAAGATGGCACACATTCCATTTGTTTAGATCCATGCTCGTGTTATTCTCCCTACATTTTTCAGAGTGTCCAGAGTGTCTCATTTGATTTTCTTTATTCACTTCTGTGTCCCCACCACCTGTAACCATACTTGGCACATACTTGGAACTCAGTACATGTTAGTTGAGTGAATAAATGTTCCCACTGGGGGAACTCTACTTTTTCCCTCACCCCTGCAGCTCTTTGATGGGTACTACTATGGATAAGTGCCCTTGAGATTCCTAAGCAGTTGTTGTGTAGGGTAGGGGATAGGGATGACTCTCTTTTTTGGGTTACCCTCTGTCAATGCATGGCTTGGGATCCCTATTATTTGAGTTTTTGTGAAATCATTTGCGCAAGTCACTGCTGAATAGTCAATCCAGTACTCATCTTCGATATCACCATCGCTTCCTAGCCCCTGCTTTCTATACTCATGTTAGATGCATACTTTCCCAGCCATTCTTACCGCTAGAAAAGAGAGGTGATGCTGTTCTGGAAAATTAGAAATAGAGAAAAAAGGTCAGGAAGATTCTTGGAAAGCTTCTATTTGCCTCATAAAAGGGACAAACATAGCTTTTCCTCTCTACTTTTTCCTCTTTCTGCTGGAATATGGATGCGATGCCTGGACCTGGGACAGTCATTGTGTGACCACGAGGGAAAAGGCCTTGGCAGCCTGACGCTGGTGAGCTCTCGAGCCAATGCCAGCAGCTATCCACCTCCAGACTTCTCATACGAGAAAAATAACTTCCTATTTGTTTACTTCACTGCTTTTCAGTTTTTCTCTTACTTGCAGCCAAAAACAACCCTAACTGATGGTGTTTTCCTTTTCCTTTTTCCTCCCTACCCTTTGGCTCTCTATGGGATTAAAACATGAATAATGGGACTGAGCTGAGAGGTAAATCCAAGGGACTCAAACCACGCTCAGGAGCACCCCCTTCTCCACAACTAACACATTGCATCTCTCATGCAAACATATTCTCATACCAACTCTAAAAATATCTTTGGACCTGCTTCTTCCCTTCTACCCTTAAGCTGGGGCCTGGCCTCATTAATGATGGACCTCACTATGTGACTTTACAGTTAATACTCAGGTTCCTCTAGACTTCATTTCTGAGTTGGGCATATCTTCAAAACAGTCATGGTAGCACTCATGTCCAATCAGAGAAGGGAGAGGAGCACAAGTAACAATAATGACCACTGTCACCACTTACTGGAGGCTAACTGGGTATTGTGCTCAGTATTTCACATGCGTTATTTTATTTCATCCTTCCAAAACATCTATGCCATAGATCTTATTGTTCTTCAACCCCATTTACCAGAAACTCACACTGGAGTGTCAAAAAGAGGATTTGAACCCACCTTTGCCTGACTTCAAAGGCAGAACTTCTAACTAATTACAAAGCTTATTATCCCATCAATGAGACTCTAGGATCATTTCTTCACTCCTCTCCCATCCTCCCCTCTCCCTGCAGAGCAGCTGCCTCTTTGCAGATGGGACATATAGCCTGCTTCATTTTGTACAGCATGAAGAGTGTCAATCGCTTTTCCCATGTCAGGAGGTAATGAACACACTCCTTCCCTGCATCCTGATTTATCTCGGAAAGGAGCCGACTGTCACATGGCCATGCAATTAGACACAGCAAGATTCGCTAAGGCAAGCATTGCCTGTCCAAAGCATTAGGCCACAAAAATAACAAAACAAAACAAAAAAACCCAAACAAACCACCTAAACAAAAAGCATGAATTCTGCAATTTATCTCATGCAGTAGCAATGGAGCTAGAAGAACCCCTCGGAAAGAGAAAAGAGTCTCTTCTCCCTCATTGTTCTTTTCCTGGCTTAAGTCATGAATGATATAAAAATGGAGGTACAGCCAGCTGAGATGCTTTAGAACTGAATCTCAAGTTGTTGTTAGATATTTTATTTTGTTTTATTTTTTCAGGGTAATCAGTGATTCCACGCAGGGGGCGTGGTCTCAGTGATTAGAGGCCAGAGAGATCACTGAGCACTGACGTCACCTTTAACAGAAACCAACGACTCACCACAGCCCAGCATTTATCTCTTCAGGTCACAATTTCTTCTATTTGGACAAGGAGGAAAATCGTTTTATGTTTGCGGTGGAAACATATTGTGCTGGGAGTCAAGGTTTCTCTTGTTGGGGAAAATGTTTCTCAAATATGTTGGTTCTCCTTTTCTGACTCCAGGCAGCCCAGCTGGGTGTATGCTGGACTGGGCTTCCAAGACTGTCTCTGGAGACATCCATCCTCATCATTTGGTGGTGGGGGGCGGGGAGTGGGGTAGCAGGAAGGATGGAGACTGTCAGGCCCAGATCTTTTCCATATGTGGGATTCTGCCTGGTTTGTCCCCTTCTTCAGGTACCTGTCAACTTACCTCTCAGCAGAGAACTAGACCCTGGTGATCTTCAAGCCCCAGTCTACCTAGGTACTAAAGCTTATAAACAATACCTCTATTATAGAGTTGTTGAAAGGATTAAACAACGCCATAATGGTGGCTACCATTTAATGGTATTTACTTTATACCAGGCTCTGTTCTAACAGCATTACCCACATTAACTCCTCTAATTCCCACAACACCCCTTTGACGAGGAAGCATTTTTACATGTATTTCATCTATTCTGAGATGCACCTTTTCTTTCTGCATTTTAATACCTCTGAAACTGGGACACATAATTGAAACAGGTGATAGTTTAATTTGTTGAGTTTTCTTTTTTAGCAGCACAAGAAAATGGTGATGCATCTGGAAATGGAAGGCTTCTTGGATTAGATAAAATGTGATACACTTGTTTCACAGAGCAGCAAACTGAGGCATAGAGAGGAAGTGAGTAGCCCAAGGTCACACAACCTAGTAAGTGGCAGTGTTGGGGTTTGAACCCACAGAGTTTGCTGAAGAATATGCTCTTTTATTGGTTGATTGATGTACTGAGACAGGATCTCGCTCTGTCACCCTGGCTAGAGTATAGTGGCACAATCACAGCTCACTGCAGCCTTGACCTCCTGGGCTCAAGCAAGCCTCCTGCCTCAGCCTCCCAAGAAGCTGGGACCATAGGCATATGGTACCACACTTGGCTAGTGTTGTTTTTTTTTTTTTTTTTTTTTACTTTTTGTGGAGATGGGGTCTCACTATAGTACCCAGGCTGGTCTCAAACTCCTGGGCTCAAGTGATCCTCCTGCCTCGGCCCCCCAAATTGTTGAGATAATAGGCATGAGCCCCTGCGCCTGGCAGAATCTGCTCCTTTAATAACTAAAAGCTAGGATATGAGCAAGGCACCCAGAATGGTTCCTGGAAGTTTCAGGATCTGCCCAAATTAGGGATGCTTCTTTTCTCTCTGGGTTTTTAATGACAACAAGGTAGGAAGTTCAGGCTCTAAGAGATGGAGCTTGTATAAAACATTGCAAACCTTTACAGTTTTTGTCAAATGCTGCTTTTGAGTTCTCATTCTAGAACATAAAGGGGGATGTTCTAAGCACCTCTCTTTTTCAGCCTTTTCCAAGGCAGAAATCATGGGTCCGTGGTAATCCTATATACAATCTGCTTCTCCCCTCCCCCATGTCTGATCCCATTAGACTTCTGCTTCCTTGGGAAACAAAGGGAAAAGAGACTCCCTAAGCAGATTAGGGGGCCCAACATACGGGTAAGCTAGACGGCTTCTTTAACAAAAGACTTTCAAACCGAGGATTTGCATATGTTATTTATATTCCCTCAGTTAAAAAAAAGAAATCATGAAGATCCTGTACAAAGCAGTTGCCAGTGGAATATTCATTAGGATACAGCAACTTCCAACCCTGTGAGAAAGGAAAACGGCCAGTTCAGAGGGCTTCGAGACCCTTTTGAGGTTTTTTCCAAAGTCATTCATTATACTAGCATGCAGGGGACTCTTAATATTACCACGCAGCCAGTGTGGCCACACCTTCCTCCAGGAGAGGCCACTCCTCATATTCTTCCTCACTGGACACTTACCGGCCGCCTGGCATTTTGTGATGCTATTTTTAGGTGTCATTCCCTTTCCTCCTCCAAACAAACCTGGAAGCTATTTGAAGCCAATGATTGTGTCTTATACCTTACTTTTGTAGCCCCTGTGGTGCTGGGCACATTGAACAGAACAACCATTTATCACAGCTTGACTAGAATGGTGAGATGGAAAGAGCTTGCACTCAGAGCCAGACAGACCCGAATTCAAACCCCAGTTCTGTTCCTTGCCCGTTGGGTGTCCTTGGGTAAGGGACCTGTCCTCTCTGAGCCTCAGTGTTGCCATCTCATGAGGAGGTAACAGTTCATAGCCTGAAGGATTGTAGAAGGTTCTGAAAATATCACACTTAAGAGTTTTTTGAGTTCAATACGTGGCACATGATGCATGCATACTCAATACGTGCCAAATATCATCATCATCATGATCGTGACTGCAATTATTACTCGTTTAGTTTACCCCAGACATCAATCCTGATCTCTACATATTTCCTTGTGGCTTGTCACTTTCTAGTGACCCTAGATTAGTTTAACTAATGCTTTACTATAGCTCTAAAACCTTGAAATTCCTAAAGGCACGATCTTTTGAATGTGAGCTAGGAACCCTCTGGCATCTTCATTATTTCCTAGAAAGTAGAGAGGGGTGCAGAAGGATTTCAGTGAAGCTTTTGGGTCGGAAGTCTTGGTCTATCCAACAGTTCCCTGGAAGCCTTCTTCCCATCACTTGACCTCCCTGAGTCCCACTACCCTCCTCCCATGAAAGAGATGATCATTTCAACTTCTACATCTTCCTCCACTCTCTACATCTCTCTATGGTAGGATGAAAACTTCTATTGCATTTATTTGAGTACAATGGCTTGTTTCTTCCCAAAATCCAACATGCAGACACACACACACAAATACATACACATGCACGCGTGAATCTAAATTAGCTGTCCCTTTTCTTGGCTCCCACAACACCCTCTGATACTTCCTCAACACATCATTAATCAACCTGCATTATAACAATGTTTCTTATCTCTTTTACTCCCCTTCCCAAGCATATACACTATAGATTGTGAGATTCTTGAAAGCGAATCTCATTTTTAACTAGAGCAAGTGTTTAGCACCTAACAGGGGTTCAATAAATCTTTACTAAATAAATGAAATAACAATATAACTAAAACCTAAAGTGTGCTTACTATATGTCAGGAACTGTGCTCATAGCCTTTGGCGTACATTAACTCATTTAATGCTCACAGCAATCCGATGAGGAAGCTCTATGATATTTCCGTTTTGCAGATGGCAGCACTGAAGCAGAGAAGTTCTGCAACTTGCCCAAGGCCACAGGGCTGCGAAAAGGCACATCCAAACCCAGGGTGATTGTGTCTGCTGCTCCTGCTCTGATGCTCACCCTCCCTATTGAAGTGTTCATTTCCCTCTTCATTCTTTCCCTCATTCATTCCCCCATTGCTATGCTGGAAAGTTCAACCCCAGAGGGGGCTGCTCTAGATTGAACATTCTTCTGTGTGGTATTTTGAGATGAAAGGAGATGGAAAAAGGTTGTATCTTGCATAGTGGTCTTGCTAAGAGGGCTGAGTAATGAGGAGTGCACAGAGATAGGTTGAGCCTTAGAGAAGAGCAGCTTGGGAACATTTTGGACCACATGGAGAGCCCTGTGAGTTTTAAGCTCTCCTTCATGGACTGACCGCCCGCCAGGCCCTCCTTCCTGGGGCGTGACTGTGAGCCACAAGTGTGCCTTGTGGATGCACCAGAGTGGACCAGCATTGCTGACCTTGGCCAATCCATGCAAAGTGGGGTTTGAGGGTACAATAACAAATGCACACTTACAGTTGTGCTTACCCATTAATGGTTATTTAAAAACAGGAACTATTAACCTCAGTCATTCAGCACATATCGATTTTTCTTTGTTTTTCAAATCAACAACACCGTTTCATGTCCCATAAACACATTATCCAGCGTTAACATCACAGTGGACAGTTTTCATAGCTTATTCCATTTAGTCCTCACACTGCTTCTGCCTAGCTGATGTTGCTGTTCTAATTTCATAGACACAAGGAAATAAAGTCTCAGAGACGCGAAGCAGTTAACCTGTCTAAAGTCACACAGCTGGTGAATGGCAAACCTAGCCTTCGAACCTCAAACGTTGACCCTCTGCAAGCTCTCCATAGAGAGAGGGGATACACCTGTTTCCGGAGACCGGCAGATCTCTGAGAGTAAGTTCTGCGAACAGCAAACCTACAATTCATCTTAATTTTTTTCTGATGTTCTACAGTGTCACTGCTGATTTGTTCCATCATTTTGGAATTACTGGCTAATAGGATGGCCCAGCTCACTGCTCTGGTTCGCGTTTTCATTCTTTGAGAGAAACCGACCATTGATAGCAACAGGGATGCGTCTCGACAATTTAATTACACCAACCATGACTCTCCTTTCTCCCCCTGTCCCTTGTTGGTCTCGAGGCTAATTCCTATTTCACTTGTTCTCTAAAATATGATTGGTTTCGGCAAGAGGGAAGACTTACCTGCCTTAGGTTCTCCGAGGCATAAAAGGGCCGGACAGCCCCCGCGTTGGGGGAACTCTGAAGTTTCTTGGTGGCTGGAACCTTGGTCATCTTAAAAATCCTTCAGGCTTCAGCCTGTGCCCCCAAGGCAAGGATTTTTCCAGAATCTTCTACTTCAGTAGTCACTGGTATGAGAGGTTTCGGCAACTTCTCCCTGATCCCCAAGTCCCAGTTACAGGAATTCCAAAGCGGTTTCCTTGAGGAGTAATGAGAAAGCACCTGGGTCTTCCGCAGACGGGATGAGGAAGTCCGGGTAGGGCAGAATCAGGTGAGCCTGCAATTATTTACTTTTTGAAAGGTTACAAACTTCTGTAAGCTTCCCCCTCTTCGGAAGGGATATCTTTCTCTTCTATAAGCAAAATAAAATACGAACTAAAAAAAAAATAAAATTCCAGTGACAAAGTGTGAGAGGGGTCCCGTGGAGGGGCTCCCAGATCCCCATCCTCCAAGAGTGGTCGAGAACTAAGACGGCCCCAAAGAGGGGTTTATCGCACTGCGGGGAAAGTCGGCAACTGCTAACCGCGGGGCGGGGGAGGGGGGCACCCGGTTGCTTGGCTACGGGACGCGGAGGAGGGATTCCTCATTGGCTGGAATTGGTGGGGGCGGTGTCGTGGGGATCGTGAACTCTCCCAGGTTGCTGGGACGCCGGCTCAGAGCAGCGTCCTTTAAACAAATTGGTTTCTCTTTTCAGGCCTGAGGACCATACCCTTTCTCTCTGCCTAACTACAAGCGACTCCTTCCTTTCAAACTGCTCTGTCCTGTTGCTAACCCACTAGTAATTTTTTGTGCCTTGGAGTGGGTGGCCTGTAGCCCTGCAATTCTTAACCTGAGAGGCCTGTTTCTCCCTTTTTCCACCTGGCAGACTCCTGCTCATCCTTTAAAGCCCTTCATTTCATAAAATGAAATGTTGTTATTCCATTTATTTAGCAAAGATTTATTGACTCTTTGCTAAAATAACATAAAATAAAGTAAAAATAAAATTAAAAAAAATAAGACTCGCCCTCAAGAATCTCACAATCTATAGTGTGTATGTTTGGGATGGGGAGCAAAAGACAAGAAACATGGTTATAAGGCAGGATGATCTATGATGTGCTGGGGAAGTATCATAGGGTATTGTGGGAGTGAAGAAAAGGGACAGCTGTATATAGGTATAGATATATGCACACACATACATATGTAAATACACATATATAGACATGTATATATGTGTAAGCATATACGTATTTGTGTGTGGAGGCATGTGTGCATATGACATTTATTGAGTGCTTAGGATGTGCTAGACACTGTTCTAAGTGTCACATATTGACTCAATCCATACAGCACCTCTTTAAAGAAGGTGTTTTATTACCCCATTTCACAGCCTAAGCAACTGAGGTACAGAGACATTAAATGACAAGTTTAGGCCGGGCGCGGTGGCTCAAGCCTGTAATCCCAGCACTTTGGGAGGCCGAGACGGGCGGATCACGAGGTCAGGAGATCGAGACCATCTTGGCTAACACAGTGAAACCCCGTCTCTACTAAAAAAAATACAAAAAACTAGCCGGGCGAGGTGGCGGGCGCCTGTAGTCCCAGCTACTCGGGAGGCTGAGGCAGGAGAATGGCGCAAACCCAGGAGGCGGAGCTTGCAGTGAGCTGAGATCCGGCCACTGCACTCCAGCCCGGGCGACAGCGCGAGACTCCGTCTCAAAAAAAATAAAATAAAATAAAATAAAAAATAAATAAATAAATGACAAGTTTAAAGTCATATGTGTGCTGCAACTGAAATTCAAAGCCAGAACTGTTTGAGTCTAAAGAGCAAGCTTTTAACCACTTAGACGCCTAACTTTGCTGAGTTTGGGTTCTATGTCTTTAAAATGGGGATAATAGCTTTGCCACAGGTTGTTAAGAATTGAAGTGGATGATGCATATGAAGGCTGAGCCCGTGGGGAGTCCTAGCTGAGTGGTACTATTATTATTCCCTGACATCATTTCCCTAGGAAAAATCAGGCGTTCTCACTGTGCTGGGTTCATTTCACAGCAGATGTTAATACTAACTGATATTTATTGATCACTTGCTCTATGCTAGGTACTGTACTAAGCACTTTGCATACATTAACTCATTTAATCCTTCCAATAACCCTATGGGGTAGGTTCCCAGCCTGCAGCAGATTTATTTCGTATGTTTGGATTTGAATGCCTTATCCTTGGCATTGTTTCACACTGTATCTATCTGATTAATGTTTTATCCCTCAACCTTGAGCTACTGGGGATTATGCTATCATTATGGCTGCATCTTCTCTGTTTCTTTTTTTTTCTTTCCTTCTTTTTCTTTTTTCTTTTTTTTTTTGTTTTTTGAGGCAGAGTCTTGCTGTGTTGCCCAGGCTGGAGTGCAGTGGTGTGATCTCAGCTCACTGCAACCTCCGCCTCCCAGGTTCAAGCAATTCTCCTGCATCAGCCTCCTGAGTGGCTGGGATTCACGCCAGGCTAATTTTTGTATTTTTAGTAGAGACAGGGTTTCACCATGTAGGCCAGGCTGGTCTCAAACTCCCGAACTCAAGTGATCTGCTGGGATTACAGGCGTGAGCCATGGTGCCCAGCCCATCTTCTCTGTAGTAGGCATCTACTGCAAGATGACGCTCTACAGAATGCAAAATACCTAGCCATGTAGCTCTAGATGCTGATGCCTGAAAGTCATTATTTTCTCACCATTGACTAAAGACTGACCCTGACCTTCCCTTTCACAGGAAGTTTTGGTTCTCTGGCTTCCTTTGTGGGCAGCATTAAGCAATCGGCAGATACTTTCAGAATGAAGCAGATAAAGAGAATCATGTTTGGGAGATAGGGCTGGGGATGAGGGGATGAGAAAACAAGGCAGGATGGGAAATGTTTAGCCCTGAGTAGAACAGACGAAAGCTGTCTTCATATGCTTTTGTAGAACAGGCTTGGCAAAGAGGAACTCAACTAGTTCTGCATTAGCTCAAAGAATAGGAGGAAGTTTGGGTTCAATAGGAAGAAATGCTACACAGCAGAACATAATTTAAAAAGGTGTGACCTCTGGAGTCCAACAGAATTAGTCACTGAGCAGCTTCAATGATAATTCTTACAGGACTGTGATGAAAAGCAAATGGGATAATTCCTGCAAAGCACAATGCCTAGTGCAGAGGAAGTGCTCAATAAATATTAGCCCTTATTTCTTTTGTTGTTGTTATTATACTCACCTGTCAGAGCCATGTAAGAACTGGAAATAGGAAGGGCTGTAGAACTGAAAAGACATGCGTTCAATTCCTGGCTCTGCCATTTGCTGCCAGTAAGACCTGGGTCAAGTTCACTTCTCCAAGCTTCAATTTTTTCACGTGTATAAAACTCATGTGTGGTGAATGGTTAAGCCTGTTTTATACTTGCTACCAGGAGAATGAAGCAAAATAATACCTTTCCCTTCTCTGTCTAGGAAGGGGTATATTCCTTAAAGAGGGAACGAACTACCCACCACTAGAGGTGTTCAACTAAATGCTGTATGGCTTCTTGGATTTTTGATCACTTGGGGGTGTTAGACTAGATGATATTTAAGGCTTTCCAAACAGAGACTGAGAGACTATATAGAGTACTAGTTGAGTCAGTGTCTAAATCCCAACTCAGCCACTTACCAGTTGTGTGATTTTAACCAAGTAACTTATCTGCCCAAAGCTTTGGTTTTCTCATTATAGAATGAAGATAATAGTACATTCGTGAAAATGATATCATGTACATAAAACATTTAGTACAGTTGGCACATAATAAATGTTCAATAAATGCTAGCTCTTGTTTTTTTTAATCATGTGAACAAAAATATTTTCTAGAATGATTTAGTGCTTTGGGGGCCAACTACAGTTAGTAAGAAAAGCTCTTTGGTCTTATGGCATCTCCCAATCTAGCTCTAGCTGGGTGGAGAAGAATCGCTCTCTCTCTCTCTCTCTCTCTCTCTCTCTCACACACACACACACATACACACACACACACACACACAATGAAACAGTACATAAGGTGTTAATTGGGATCCTCCAAGAAGATGCCAGAATGAGATTAGATGTGCTAGGGATTTATAGAAGAAAATGGTTGTGAAAGATAAGGGGGAAGGAAGTAGGAGTACATAAGGAGTGTCTGTTGAAGAGGAGAAGGAAGAAAAGATTGGGTAGGAAAAGCCATGCACTGAGACACAGTTCTGAGAAAGTCTCAGCCAGGCTGACAGGGAGACCCTGAGCCAAAGTTGTCCAGTGGATGAATCTCCCATTGTGCAGGAAAGTCCTGGTTTTAGGACCCTTGTTCTGCTCAGTGATTAACTAGAAACAGCTGGGTGTGGGATGTACACAGTAGATTCAAAGATGCAGCATCTGTCAGTCAACTATGCTCCCTGCAGCATTCTCTTGGTGAGGCATTTGAGCTGGAGACCTCCATGGCCCTTCCAGGTCATCTTTTTTGCTGCACAGATTCACTTTAGAATGCATGCCCAAGTAACAGTCCCTCCCTCCTGGCTCCTGTGGGCATCCTTTCCTGACAGGAAACTTAGAAAAGGGAAATTAGTGGGACAAACTATAGCCTCCATCACCGCAACTGGCATCGGGTCTGAAATTGGTGTTTGTTCTTTTCCTCCTTCACTATACATTCTAAATTCCCCCTCAAGCTTAGCTCTTCCCTCTGTAGGTCTAGGCTTAGCTAGTGGTGACCAAAATCTTTACTCCTGAGAATTCTGAGCCTTTAAGTAAATCTAGTCTCCTCATTGTCTCAGGGTTGCTGCGTGTATCCATTCCTAGCTAAAACTGATCAAGAGAGTACTTATTAGGAGGCACCCAAGTGGATCACTCAGGTTCCATATATGTTCCTTCCTGCCCCTATCTGTATAATCACTGATCGGGGTCAATTGTCCTTGCCAAAATTGTGACTCCTCTTCTCACCTGCTGGTTCCTGGACACAAGGAGTTCAAAGTGTCTGGTGGCAGCTATAGCTAAGAGTTAATACGATCCGTGCTGTATTAACGGATTAATACAAGAGTGTACCCACTTTGGGAACCTGGATCTCTCACCCTGCCCAGCCCAGAGTTGCAGAAATGGAAAGGACACACTCCCTCAGTGCTTCATTGGGCATGAGGGCAGTGGGAACCACTCCTGGTTCCACTTATTGGCTCCTGGATCTCTGGGGTTCCTGGATCTTGGTTCCCATTGGGAACACAAAGTTGTATAGAAGTCTGATTTGATGCATATGCTTCAAACTATAGGATAGCCCATTCTTGCTTCAATAGACTGATCTAGAACTCTGTGATACCAGCTCCTTCTGGGTGGGGTGGTATGTGATACTGCTGGATCCATGACCACTGGGAAGGTGGTTTCTAGTTCCTAGAGTTTCCATGGGCAAAGAGGGGCAGTGGTGGTGGCAGACATTGTCAGAACCCAGCCCATGCTCCCTTGACACTCACAGTTCCTAAGGACAGCTCCTTGCTGCCATTTTGCCTGAGACCTTCCTCTCTGGCTACAGCAGAAGTTCCCAAACTTTTGTGGCTCTTGGTACCCTTTACTTCCCAGTAATTTTTTTCACGCCACCTCTAAGCTAAAAGAAACATGTTGAGAATCCCATTTATGAAGTCCTTATGTAGCAGGATGAGCCGCAGACAAAACCTCTCAGACACCGAGTTGTAGAAGGAAGGGCTTTATTCAGCTGGGAGCATCGGCAAGTTACTGCCTTAAAATCCGAGCTCCCCAAGTGCACAATTTCTGTCCCTTTTAAGGGCTCACAACACTAAAGATTTCACATGAAAGGGTCGTGATTGATTTGAACAAGCAAGGGGTACATGACAGGGGTTGCATGCACTGGTGGTCAGAGAGAAACAAAACAGGGCCGGGAGTTTCACTACGTTCTTTTATACAATGCCTGGAATCTATGAAAAATATCGGTTTCTAAGTTATGAGTTGATTTTTAACTACTGGGTTTAGGCCAGGCAGGCCCAGGCCTGGTTTTGAGCCTGGCACCGGGCTGCCTGTCTTTGGTTTTACTTCCTTGTTTTTTCTTAAAACAAGTACTGAGTATAAAACAATATAAAACAATATCTCTCTCTCCTCATTTAGGCCTGCACAACTTAGTATTTACATCCTAATCATGTGGACACTAACACATATAAATGGAAAGAAAATAGTATTTGTATTTGATTCTTCCACTTTTAGCATATGTGCCGCTGAAGTGAGCACAGTATTTGCTTCTTAAATAGCCGCCGTTGCTTACCAGTGGGGCACGTGCACCTGGTGGCCACTGCGAAACTTCTCAGACCTTGGACTCAGTTTGGACACCATCACCTTCATTTTCTGTAGGATGTTAACTTTTGTGCAGTTCTCACTTTTTATCACAACTGCCCCAAATCCAGCTTTTTCAAAGATATTTCATGAAAGGAATGTCATGGAATCCACTGTTGAAACTGAGTGTTCTAGTCAGCTCAGGCTGCCGTAACAAAGCACTGCAGACTAGGAGGCTTAACCAATGGGCATTTATTTTCTCATAGTTCTGTGGTAGAAGTTTGGGATCAAGGTATCAGTGGGCTTGGTTCCTTCTCAGGCCTCTCTCCTTGGCTTGCAGATGGCAGCCTTCTCCCTGCGTCTTCATATGGTCTTTCCCCTGCACCCATCTGTGTCTAAATCTCCTCTTCTTCTAAGGACTCCAGTCCTGATCAAGAGAGGACTTACTAGGAGGCACCCAAGAGGATCACTCAGGTTCCATATGTATTCCTTCCTGCTCCTGTCTGTGTAACTACTGGTCAGGATCAATTGTCCTTCCCAAAATTGTGACTCCTCTTCTCACCTGCTGGTTCCTGGACACAAGGAGTTCAAAGTGTCTGGTAGCAGCTGTAGCTAAGAGTTAATACAATCTATGCTGTGTCCCCTGGCAAGAGTGTATCCACTTTGGGAACCTGGACCTCTCACCCTGCAGAGCCCAGATGAGGGCCCACCTCATGACCTCATTTTAATGTCATGACATCTGTAAAGACCCTGTCTCCAAATAAGGCCACCTTCTGAGGTATTAGGGGTTAGAACTTCAACACGTAAATCTTAGAGGGGCACAGTGTAGCCCTCAACACTGAACTATGTGTCACTAGTAGTTCAGATAGCATTCAATAGATGTTGCGTGTTTCCCTTAAAAATTAAAAATACCTGTAGCCTTTTCTGTGAATTTGCTGTGGCACTCTGGGGGCACCTTGGTACACGGTTTGGGAACCACAGGGCTATAGGTATGCCTTTTTTTTTTTTTTTTTTTTTTTAAAGATGGAGTCTTGCTGTGTTATCCAAGCTGGAGTGCAGTGGCACCATGTTGGCTCACTGCAACCTCTGCCTCCTGGGTTCAAGTGGTTCTCCTGCCTCATCCTTTCGAGTAGCTGGGACCACAGGCACACACCACCATGCCCGGCTAATTTTTGGTAGAGACGGGTTTCACCGTGTTAGCCAGGATGGTCTCGATCTCCTGACCTTGTGATCCACCCACCTTGGCCTCCCAAAGTGCTGGGATTACAGGCATGAGCCACCGCGCTGGGTCCATTCTGCCTTTGAGCAGAGCAGGCTAGAAGTGCAAGAAATTAACACCCATGGGCATAGCCATAAAGCAATGACTAATGGGAGTTAGTGGATAAATACTCTGCCTCCTCACCCCTTGGGTAGGACAAGTCTGGAGCATGGTCTACACTGCCCCAGCGGTCCCCTGCAGGACTGACTTATAGGAAACACCACTGCCTACGGTCACTGCCTGCTCCACCCAAACACCCCACACTGGCTTTTTTCTTTTTCCTGTCTCGTTTCCCGAATCCCCTTCTGGTACTTCCTGGATAACCTCCCAGTAAACTACATATCCAAAGTGTTTCCCTGGGTCTGCTCCTGGGGAACCAACCTAGGTTAGTGTTGACCAAAATAATCTGGGGAGGTCAGACTTGAGTCAGGCTCTGACACTGAGCCATAGCGCATTGTCAGGACACCTGAATTATTTCCTCTCCCTTATCTCATTACATGGGGTTCCTACCTCCTTTGATCACCTCGTCCCATAATCTCCTTCTTACCATTGCTCTCAAGTTTATCATAAACAGTTTCTTGATATTCTCCACCTCCCCTAAACATGGAGAGGCCAACATGTTTTCAGATACGTAAATACATACCCCAACGGTGAAATATTTGACAACCGAGATATGAAGTGATTGTTTAATGCTTAATTCCTGGTTGATTTATGCAAAATATGAACTGAAGGATGTGAAGCGACAGGCATTCTCTCCTCCCGGTTTGCCAAAAAGAAAAGTATCTGAAGGGATTAAAAATAGGCATATCAAGCAGAAGAAAAATTTTGGAATGTGTCAGACGCCAGCTGGAGTAACTGAAGAGAAAGCTTGAAGTCTGGTAAACACTTGAATTTCAGTCAGTAATACATATGTTTGGCATTAAAAACCTATTGGAAAAGTCATCATTTTTGGAATATCTTTAATACGCTTTTTTGTGTGTTGCATCTAGCACCCAGAAAACTCCTTCTGGGTATTTTTACCGAAATGTCAGCACTGGATTTACAAATTATGGGGCCCAGGGCAAGAGTAAAACTTGGGGCTCCCTTGACACCTGGTAGCTGGCAATCTATTGAAGAATTATTTCCAGGTTGAAATACCACTGGATAATGTGTATTTGTACCACCTCATGGATTCCTGTCCTTCTTTAGATTAAAGAATTACTGCATGCTACAGTACCCTTGTGGGATCTCTGGCCCCACATCCCATTCCTACTCTGTCCTCCAAACCACAGCCCAGGTGAGAGGTGAATTTGGATCTTCGAGAACAAAGACAAGAAATGTAATGTTAACCTGCCTCTACTTTCCTTTCTTTTTTACTTTGGTGTGTCTGGTGTATTAGTCAGTTCTCACACTGGTATAAAGAAATACCTGAGACTGGGTAATTCATATTAAAAATAAAAAGAGGTTTGTTTAATTGGCGCACAGTTCTGCAGGCTGTACAGGAAACTTGGCAGCATCTGCTTCTGGGGAGGCCTCAGGAAGCTTTTACTCATGGTGGAAGGCAAAGTGGGAGTGCGTGTCTTACATGGTGGGAGCTGGACCAAGGTCGGGGGTGGTGCCACACACCTTTAAACAACCAGGTCTTATGAGAACTCACTATTGCGATGCGATGCAGCACCCAGAAGGGATGGTGTTAAATCATGAAAAACCACCCCCATGATCCAATCACCTCCCACCAGGCCCCACCTCCAACAGTGGGGATTCTAATTTGACATGAGATGTGGGTGGGGACACTGATCAACATCATATCAACTGGCCTAGTAGCAGAGGAAGAAGTGTGGCCCCAGGAGTATTCTTAGCGAATATGGAGTCCTACTGGAGTTCTAGGATGGGATCCAACTGCTTCCATGAGTAATGTTTTCCATTTGTATATGTTTCATGCCACAGTGTCCTGGGAGGTAGGCCAGACTGGATTTATGGAACTATTAATCCCATTTCACAAATGTAGACATTGAAGCAAGCTCTGGCATGTAGTAATTTGTTAGTGGTGGAGGTTGTCCAATAACCTGTTTTTTCAATTCCAAACTTAGTGATTTATTTCGGCACTCTGTCACAGTGTCTTAATGTTCTTTTACGTAAAGGTGAGTGTGTATTTGTGTGTGTGTGCGTGTGTGTGTGTGTGTTGTTCAGCAGAACAACCTGAGGTTACTTCTGCAAGTAGTAACTTGCAGAAAACATATTCTGCAAGTAGAAACTTGTCTTTGTTTCTCTAAGACAATTGGGATTTCCAAGCCATCTGGAAGATGATCTTCTACAGCTTTCTGGAGGAAGTCTTGACTTTAACATCCAAATAAGACACCTCAAGCCCCAGTCCCAGGTAGGAAGACACCTCCCTCCAAGTATTCCCATGAATTTCCAAGTAGCTCACAATTTCTTGTTCCATATACCCTCCAGCCAGTTTCCTAACTGCCTAGGTAGAATGATATCACGCTGAAAAAGATGTGTTCGAGTCTTCAGCCACGGGATCTGCGCATGTGACCTTATTTGGAAATAGGATTTTTGCAGATGATCCAGCTAAGATGAGGTTATCCTGGATTAAGATGGGCCCCAGCCCAGTGACTTATGTCTTTATAAGGCGAGGAAAACTTAGATATAGAGACAGAAGACACACAAAGAGAATGCCAAGTGATGATGGAGGCAGAGATGGAGTGATACTTCTTTTTTTTTTTTTTTTTTTAATTTATTTATTATTATTATACTTTAAGTTGTAGGGTACATGTGCATAACGTGCAGGTTTGTTACATATGTATACTTGTGCCATGTTGGTCTACTGCACCCATCAACTCGTCATTTACATCAGGTATAACTCCCAATGCAATCCCTCCCCCCTCCCCCCTCCCCATGATAGGCCCCGGTGTGTGATGTTCCCCTTCCTGAGTCCAAGTGATCTCATTGTTCAGTTCCCACCTATGAGTGAGAACATGCGGTGTTTGGTTTTCTGTTCTTGTGATAGTTTGCTAAGAATGATGGTTTCCAGCTGCATCCATGTCCCTACAAAGGACGCAAACTCATCCTTTTTTATGGCTGCATAGTATTCCATGGTGTATATGTGCCACATTTTCTTAATCCAATCTGTCACTGATGGACATTTGGGTTGATTCCAAGTCTTTGCTATTGTGAATAGTGCTGCAATAAACATACGTGTGCATGTGTCTTTATAGCAGCATAATTTATAATCCTTTGGGTATATCCCCAGTAATGGGATGGCTGGGTCATATGGTACATCTAGTTCTAGATCCTTGAGGAATCGCCATACTGTTTTCCATAATGGTTGAACTAGTTTACAATCCCACCAACAGTGTAAAAGCGTTCCTATTTCTCCACATCCTCTCCAG